>NW_017174982.1:14175-19200 GCF_001652005.2 Ceratina calcarata | reverse complement strand
CTCTTGTCGAGTCCAGCTACTACTTCCACGAGCAAGACTCCACCACTGTCGAGTTCGATTCAGTGGTTCGACAAGGAAGCAGAGAATCTCTTCAGCGACAGTGAACTTTCGAGCTCGGCCAAGAATACACCGGTCAAGAAAGAAGCTGAAGAGGTCAGTAGTGATCATTTTGTATCAATTATTCGTTACTTCGTTCTACGGAAATCGGAGGATGCGAGCCTCTATAACAGGCATATCAAATTCATGTTAAATGCGCATTTTTCGGGTCTGACATCATGCACTTAAGGATGTATCGGCTATATACATCATGTGCAAAATTTAAATGAATTCATGGGTTTTTTGAAAAATTATAGTTACTTAANTGGGATTGACTATATAGCCAATACATCCTTAACATAGAAGAGACACGGTTCTCATATTTAATCTCAGTACCGAACGTAGAGGACAGTGAGTGAAAACAGAGAGAAAGGACAGTTCAGACACACGATGTCCGATTAAACAAGATTCTACTGTAATTATTTTCTGATTGTTACAGACGCAAGCTAAAAGCCCACAGATAGACGTTTTCACGGAACTGGACCCATTAGGAACCGGCTTAATAAAGCCATACGTAGACAAGAAAGACTTCTTCCAGCACCTGAAGAACCCACCTAAGAAAGTATTAAAGGATTTAGTGTCCACCAGCTCGGACACCTTCCAAACGAATTTCGACGTCCTTTCAGAGCCTCTGGAACCAGGAACAGCTCGAAGCGAGCCGTCGTCGAAGGAGACTCAGTTCGACGATGGTAACTTCGCGAACTTCGACAAGTTCGACGAGAACGAAGCAGTGCAAACAGTCTTCACACGTTCTGACTCTTCAAAAAGAACTGATACTTCGACTAGAGCTGCTCATCATCAACCACTTTCAGTCTCTCTGCCTCCTGAAGACTCTGCTACTTCTACTCCAACTTCTAGCAGCGTTCCACCAGTGAGCAAGACAGAGAAAGATTCTACAGAGCCTGTACAAGGCCCAGTGAAACTGCCCAGTCCCATAAAATCGACACGGAAGAAGGAATTGGAAATCGACTTACCCAAGTCTATCGACAAATCTTTTCCAGTCGATTTTTCCACAGCCAACGAGTCACCGGTTTCTCCACACAAATGCTGTTCTCCGGAAATTATGTGCGTGTGCCGGTCGGTCGCGGCTGAGTTTGACCCGGTGCCCGAACGACCACCACGAGGAGCTTCCAATATCTTGATCAACCCACCGCCGCTGCCACCGAAGAAGCAAGGTCACAGAGGCGCCCTGAAACCGCCACCGAGGCCACCTCATACGGACACTTATTTCCACTACGACTTCCCGGAGAGAGAAAACGGGAAGGAGAGAAATAAGAGTCCACCCAAGGAAGTGAAGAGTCAGTTCGACGACAATTTCAGTCCGCCTCTTCAGATGACCGACAAATCGGATTTGATTGTGACGATGACGACCACAGCATCCGCATTTGAGGACTCGTTCAGTTCTATAATGCCGACGGCGAATATATCCACGTTCTTCACGTCGACCAGCACGCCGACCGGGCAGAAGAAACCGAAGCCTTCGTTGGACATCACGTTGAGCCAACTGACCTCTGCAAACTTAAACGAACTGGCTAACAGTTTGGGAATCACTGTACAAGAGTTGACGAGCTTGACGCTTCAGCAGTTGACCGAATGTCTGGCTAAGCTTGCGAGCAAGGAAGTTCCCCCGAGCGACACTGAAGAAATGGACCGAGAACAAAAGGTACAAGGTCAAACGAAGACTACCAACGACTTCCAACCATTCTCCACGATGAACGAACAGGAGAGCAGGCAGGAAGTTACTTACGACAAGTACGCTGTTTTCCGAGAACTTTTAGAACTGGAGCAGATGGAGAGGAACGAAGAGAGTACACCGAAGGATTCCATCGAGGAGGAAACGTCTTCGGTGTCGAAAGAGGAATTCGAGATGGCTACGCAACAGCAAGAATCCGGCGACGAGAGCAAGTCAGAAACTTTGGCTTCTTTAGTGAATTTAACTGTGAATCTCCCTCCCAGCAATGAAGATCTGACCAAAGAAGAATCGACGGAGAGACCTGAAGAAACGAGTGTATCTTCTTCGATATTCGAAAAGACACAATTAACGGAATCAGAAAGTAAATCGGAGCTGGTAGAACCAAACAAAATGGAGTCCGAAGCAACGACTGATATCCCAATAAAGAGAACAACCGAAGAAGCTGAAACGGAGTCCGAAAAAAGAGCGATAGAAATCGAGGACAAAACAGAGGATACCGAATCGACTGAGAAACCTAGTGACTCCAACGAAGACTCTGATAAAACGATACAAGAAACTACTTCTGAGGAGACCAGTGCGCCTTCGACGGTAGAGAAGACACCTTCCGTATCGACGTCCAGCGACAGGTACGCTGCTCTGCGCGAGATAATCGGCGAGCCAGAACCTCCGAAACAAGCCGAAGAGGAGAGTTCCAGTTCCAGGATGTCTCCCATAATCCAACCGCCTCAAACAAAGACTTTAGTGGAAGTGGAGCTATTAAATTTGTTCTCTGACACGCCTCCATCTTCTAGTCCAAAGAAGACTAAGAAAGAGGAAGAAACGAAGAGCATGGGTTTAGATATTTTCGAGGAGATCGAGAGACTCAGCAGTGGCAGTCATTCGACGAAGAAGACTAAATCTCTGATTCCAGAGGACATATTTTGCCCGTTCACGGAATTGAAACCGGACGACGGGAAGGACGATGGGAATTGGGCGAAGTTCGACACGGGATTATTCGTTACTGACAGGCCAGGCGAGGATCCACACTCGATCAGCGGCACGTCGCCTTGGTCCCCCGACGGGAAGGAGTTCCACAAGGAGGGAGCGTTCAAAGGAGGGTATCGACAATCAGGTGGCGACAGTGACAACGAATGGAAAGACGAGGAAGAGAGCGAAGAGAGTAACGGTAGGATACGAGACGGTAGATTTTGGTGCAGTCGTCATTCCCGGTTCGACGTTCCCTTCGACGAGAGAGGATTTTACGAAGAGGCCGGAGGTTCCGCTGGTAAAAGAGACAGAAGCTTCCGTCATAGAATGATGGAGAAACCTCGGGACGCGGCGTGGATCAAGAATCCTGATCACAGACCGAGAGACCCTTCGCCGTGGCACGAAGAGAGTCAATGGGAACAAGAACCGAAACGCTATCCTCACAGAAAGATGCCGTATAAAGACGAAGAGGAATATGAGGCTCATTGGAAGTGCAGACCGAAGCCGCAACGTTGGAACTGGTCGCACGAGCACAGACCGTTTTACGACGAAGAGAGGAAGAGGAAAATGATGTTATGGAAAGAGGACAGATTCGGTAGCCAAGAGAGCATGGGTTATGAGGACGAAGACAGGATGAGGTCCAGGAGGAAATGCGAGCGAAGAAGATGGGAAGAGGACGCCAGATTCTGGAGCAGGAGGACGGCAGGTTTCCCGGAATCTGACTATCCCAGTAGGGAGAGTTATTATTATTATAGAGAAGGCAGAGAACGACCGCACGATTATCCACCTCCGGGTTGGGACGAGGAGTATGGCTCGGATCGACCGACGGACGACTCCCCCAGGTACAATCAACCTAGTAGGAAGAGGCACTGGCCGAAAAGGCCCAACAGTGCCAACGAGGGACGGAACGTTGAAATAGGTTACACCGAGTCACGAAGCAAATTCGGTACGTCCAGGTCTGAGTGCAGCGACAACGACTCTGATCCTTACCCACGTTCGTCGCAGCGGTCCAGAAGTCGCGAGAGCTATTGGAGCAGCGACCAAGAATACGACAGCTGGGTGGAGAGGCCTTATTGGTCCGAGGGACCAGACGCGAAGAGCGAGAGTCTGCATCAGAAGAGGATGCCTAGGAAAGCTCGTCAGCCTCACGCCAAGACGCAGAGCCCTTTCGAAGACGACTTTGCACAGAGCGTGGAACACGTCGACCCTTCGGCCGTGGAACCGATAGCTGCGGAACCGCGGGTTCGTTCGGAGGGCGGTGAACAGAAGCCACCTCAGAGTCCCTCGTTCGCGACGAGGTACCCCAAAGGGTCCAGGGGCACGTCGAGGGCGATGCCCACGGAGGAAATTTATGGTAAGAGGTCCAGTTACTTCGAGGACGACTTGACGCCTTCTGCCAGTGGCTTGAGCGACACGTCGGACCGGCAGAGGTTATCGTGGGAGTTGAAGGCGACGCCTGAAGAGCTTCCTAGCGATACCAAGGAAGCGCATCAGCCGACGGACAGCTTCGCGTCCGAGGACAACGGCCGGGACTCGTTTTTTAATGGCGACCTGAGATACGACGACGACGACGCGTTCGCGTTCAAATCGGAACTAGAAGACAACGTCTCAGAGCACCGAGCTACCACGTTGCCGTTGAAGAATCACGGCAGACAGGGCAAATACTCTGCCGGGAGTAATAACAATAATAACAATAAATCCAGGAGCGATCAGTACATCAGGAAGTCCGAGTCGGTGAACATATTCGTAAGGGAGAACGATCCGTTCGACGACGACGATTTCTTTAACTGATGCGTCGCGCGGAGAGTGTTCAACGTGCATGGTGCTGGACGTTCCGGTGGTGGTGGTGGTGGTGGTGGTAATGGCGGTGGCATCATGCGTCGGGTTTCCTTTCGTTGAACTGGTGCTGGCAGTGTCGTGGCGTTTACTTTCTTCTGTCCATGAACGCCGCGACCGGCTTCGACGCTCTCTCATTAATCGACCGGGAGACTATTTCTGTGTAGCCCTCGAATTCTAAGTGCTGGCACGATGGCGGAGGCGATGAGTATTGGCCAAAGTCATGAGAGACAGGACGATGTAACTGTTTTACATCAGGCAGAATGTCTCAATCTTGTACAACCTTCGAGGTGAATAGTTTATTTATCGACCCGATTTATATATAATATGTTTTATTCTAATTATTTAGTCTAAAAAGAGCCGCCTTAACACTAGATTGCCCAAGGAAGTTATTTTGACTGCTTTTGGGCAAATGTACAAATAATAATGCATAA
>NW_017174982.1:7820-13125 GCF_001652005.2 Ceratina calcarata | reverse complement strand
ATTTAAAGTTCTCTGATTTTCTTCGATCGACTTGAACAGCCAATATTTATTGCCTCTGCTGTAGCCAAGTTGTTTAGTTAAATGCGTTGATAGGGAAGATCGAAATGAGGTGAATGCGTCCATTGGTGACGAGGATTCGCCGGCGGAGCGAACGACACGATATACCGACGCTAGTCATTGTTTTAATAAATTTGTACATAATGTTATATCGGTGTTAGTCGTGAAATCGACTCGTCGATTCGAGTCTGTAACATGTGCGCGCAGTTTGTATGGCCAATTTACCGTGATTCCGACGCGAATATCGATTTCTGACCGCGATTAGTTAATACGCATTCACTTAGGAGAATAACGAGAGTGGAAAAGGAAAAAAAAAAATAATAATAATAATAATTGAACGCTTCATCACCTTTAAGCGTGACTCTTCGTAAATTAAAGCACGAATATATTTTGTTCCATAACCGATTCTAGTCTGAATACTTCGCTACCGAATCACGAAACGTTTTAAACAATCATTTGATCGTTTCGTAGGGACACCGATGCTAGTCAAGTTTGATCGAACAGTTAGATAATAATTGCAATAGAAATTGTCACTCGACGAATTTGAATTATTTCATTTCACGAAATTATCGATGATTCCCAAGTGTAGAAACACGGGCTTTCGTAGAATCGCAACAGCCTGAACTAGCAAAGCCCTGTCAGACTATTCGGAATTAACGACTATGAAGAGTTTCAGTTAATTAATTTCTCAGAATGATCAGAGATTCTCAAGTGTATAAATACGAAACGTTCGTAGAAGACGTTTGGAATAATTTAAGCTGGGAACAGTCTGAACTACCAAAGCCCGGAGGGACCTTATAACATAGTTAGATCGTTCGAAATGATGGGAGATTAAAATCTGACTTTTATACGTTTTTTGACTGGAACGATGTTCATATCGAGAGTCGATAGATTGCTAAGGACAAAGTATAATAGATTCGACGATTGATACGGACGATGAAGAATAATCGAAGATACGCTTCGTCGGTCTAGATAGTTGACGATTATAATTTATTTAGCTAATAGAATCGATGTTGTATTCTCGTTGTTTCAATTTAATTATTACGAGTATTTTAATTATTTAATTATTACGAGTATTTTAATTATTTATTGTGTATACACATAGGTGCTTCGTGTTTATTTATTTAATTTATTGATAATGTTTAGTGACGAATACACTTACGCTGACAATAACGATAACACGGTCACCGAGTATGAAACATCGAATTTTCGTTTTATTCTTAAAATGAATTAGAATTGAGTTGAAGAGAAATTCATTGGGCATGCTTACGAAACGAGTGACGAATCTGTAATTAATAGACTACCGATTTTTATGCAATTATTAAAAATCTCGCACTTATTGCATATAAGAAATACATAAAGCAATTTATGTAAATTTCACAGTATGAAATTATGAAAGTGAAAAGTGTGCATAAATGAATTATATATGCTTTCGAAAATATGATTTTACATAAAAATCTGAAGTCTAGTAATGAAATATGTATGCAATACATATCGTGGCTGACTGGAGCCAAAGATTTCTTACGTCGTCTATGTAGGAACGTCGATGGCAGTAATTATAATAATTCGAGGGATGTAACACGTTCCGATTTTTAATTCACGTCACAATTTCTACTCATTTTTCTGTAATTTTAAGATAAGAAGAAGACGACAGTGAGTAGAAATTATGACGTGAAATTAGAATATTTATTATATTATTTTTCGTTTGCGATTCGGGGATACGAACGAGGAATCACGAAATACACGTGCATGCAACTTCCCCCACGTTCTTTCAACCAGCAACGATTTGTACCAGCCATTGAAAATTCAGCAGATCTATTCGTAGTAGCACCCACGCGATCACGACCACTAAGACACACTTTTTAGATAAAAACAACAAATCTTTTTACGACGCTCGAGGGGTGCGGAGGATTACCTAGAAGAGTCGTGCAATTTTACACAGACATAGTCTACCCACAAAAATATATGTGTAAGTACGGGACGAACTGTACCGAAATTGATTTTGATAATAGAGAATGCGTTTGACGTTGGATGTGAACGTGTGTTTGTGTATGGAAACGTGTATACAAGACGGAAGTCCGCGAATCGAGACGAACAGAGGAACGGTGTGACGGGGACGAGGGGCGATGTTTAGAACACAGTTACTCCGAATAATACGTTTCGCAATTAACTATGTGTGCGCTGTTTGTCGTGCGACATTGTCATTTTTACTACGACCAGATGACGATTTGTTCCATTGTCAGCCTCCCGGTGAACACGAGTCGCAGTATCACTAACTAAAGCGGAACCGTTCGAATAAATTTTCATTTTAAAAATGTTGGAACTGAATACATTTCTTTATGCAAATCTTTCTCTCATCGTCCTGCGTACGTATCCCTTATTAATTTTCGGATCCATCTCTTATATGTGCCATTATTATATTTAGATTTATTATTATTANTATATAAATCAAATAAATAAATAATTTGGTTTAAAAAAAAAACCAAATAATTTGGTATAAAATCGCACATAGAATTATAAAAATTGTGATTTGAACAGAAATTGGCATATATTTATCTACAATTCGATTATGGTTTCTATTCAAGCAGAGACTTCAGGATTTTTAAACACCATTTGCAGTACTAAAATTTCCGCATGTCTTCCATAAAGTTCTCCTTATTACTCGTGCCAAAATTTGTCTTCACCTGACAATGAAACAGAGGAGCATGATGAACACAGCAAGAGAAACTAGCAGGCGGGTGAGAGAGCGGTCGTTAAACCTGGGCACGTAGCTGCTGCGTAATCGCGAAACGCGGAGGAAAGTAGGTACGTATCCGCGGAAGGTAGCGACGGTGGCGGCGGCGGAGGACGAGGAGGACGCGGCGAGGGAAAAAAACGAGAGGAAAGTGACAGAGGGGGTGATAATTTGTTAGCATGCGCGCACCCCAAATGCGCGAAATCCCGTCGAAGTGCGGCTCGTGCGCATTGTTTCCTTGTTTGCCAGGTGTTTCGAGTACTCGGGCCGAGTGGGGGCCAGGCCATTGTTACGAGAAGTCGCGCAACCGCTTGACAAAGCCGACGATCTAATGCTCTTTTATTGTGCATTGTGCTCGGCCAAATCAAGGAACGGGGAACGCCGCTAACCGAGCCGAGGGATCTCTCCCGATAGGGGCGGTCGGAGGCGCCTCCGCAGCCACCAACGATCCCGCTCAACCGGTCCCAACAAAGAGACCACGGCCGACAGAAACAATTGTTATCTATATTACTAGCAGAGTGGAAAATTTATCTACCAAACGTCCACATCGCTCATTGACAACCAATACGACACGTGATACGAAAAACTCAGATTTTACACAGAAATATTTAACACAGATAACATTAAATTTTTAGACTGATCATTTTTATGCTAAACAATTATTTGTAACGTCAATGTAGAAAATTCAATCTAAATAGGAATTTATTTTATACTCATTTTATACTACAGCTTTTGTAACATCTATTAGTTTAGTAATACTTAAAATCGAATACTCAATACTCAAATTAGTCTTTAACACTAGATTGCCCAAGGAAGTCATTTTGACTGCTTTTGGGCAAATGTACAAATAATAATGCATAAATTATTTTTTTTCCCAAGTGAAGTAAATTTCTTTTATTGTTAACATTTACTAATAACTTGTTATATGATTGTAAATAACATAAAAAATATTAAAAATTAATTTTAGACAAATTTCTTTACACATTATTCTTTCACAATGCAGTCATTTTGACTGCTTTGGGCAATATAGGTATATACTAAGTTTCAGTCTTTCTAGTGTTAAGTTTAGCAATACGTTATTTTATATACAGGGTATCCGAAAACTAGGAAGATATTGAAATGGGAGATTCCTGACGAAATTTTAAATGACATTTTCCTTAGCGAAAAAGTTGTCCAAGACGTAGTTGAGGAGTTCTGAGCCGACGCTTCCGATTCGAAGCTCGCGCCAACCGAGCGCTCTGATTGGTCGGGGTTTTTTGTTAATAACTCCTCAGCCACATCTTGGACAACTTTTTCGCTAAGGAAAATGTTGTTTAAAATTACGTGAGGAATTTCCCATTTCAATATCTTACACTAGTTTTGGGACAAAATGTATTTTTTTGTGAGATATAAATCTGTTTTTATAAGGGGAAATCGATTAGCTGTCTAAATCTGAAACGGAATAAAGACATTTTGATTTTTGCACGTTTGACTTTCTTCTAAATTCAGAAGAACTGCAGTTGAATAATTTTTAAGAACTCCAAAGGAAGTAGGAGATAAAATCCCTTTAGGCGTTGACCTATCGTTGTAGAACATCGCGGAGGACGGGGACGCGACGGTCGGGGAGGGCGAGAGCCGGCGGGGGAAGAAAGAAGAAAATCAACCCGCATGTGCTCGGACGCACTTGAAAACGAAAAGTACTTTTGGACCAAGAGCGATATGGAGGCGGTATATACGTCGGAGGACGTGGAGAGTGTACCGAGGGTGCGTGAACTATGAAATGCACCGGCTATACACGTTCCCTCTTTCGACGAATGTAGCTCTGAAAAGCCACGAGAAATGTTTATAATTGGTATCGTTGCCCCGTTCCGCGCTCTCTCTCTCTCTCTCCTTCTTACCCGCATATCCACGGCGTACGGACGTGTTTCATTGTAACTTTATTCCAATCTATCGTTTCGACACGCGAGCCTTTTTTTTTCATATTGTCAAGTCAAAATAAAAATTTGACGTATATGTAAAATTGACAATGCAAACGAAGGATAGAAACCTTATTTCTGTTTCGTATTAATAATGATTGAGGTTGGAAAATTCGATAAACCCGTTTGGAAATTTTTTGGCGTGTCGTTTTTACCCTCGAACGAGATCGTTAACGTCGTCGAGAGATGCTAAGCTCGTTTCGCGCCCGCGTGCACATTAAATGGAGGCCTATCAATATTTCATAAGTCTGATAAAAAAAAAAGGAGGGACAAGTGTTTACAACGTATCCTCGATCTTGTTCGCCGGTTAGCCCCGCAGTATCCACCGCGGTGGTAGATTTGCATCCGATTGAATTTCAAATTTCATCTACTAGAACCCGGGTATCGTCGAGCCGTCTTCAACCAGTCCCCCTTCTTCCGATCCCGTCACGGAATGAAGTTATTATTAATATACTCGGTTACCGCCTGAGTGAAATGAACTCCTCGACAGATTTGCGTCGTCTATAAATGTTATAAGTAGAATCGCAGGTGTTTATCATTCTACTTATAAGTATAATTA
>NW_017174982.1:2451-6147 GCF_001652005.2 Ceratina calcarata | reverse complement strand
CCCCTCCGATAGTTCTAGTGTTAAAGAAACAAAATGAGGTATAAGCATTTGTTTTCTTTAATAATTTTCAAGGAATCATGTACAGAAACATGTGAAACCTAATTTGGGGCAAAATCCTGCATATTTACAAAAGTACAAAGTTTCTTATAGTGATTAGCCAGAAAAATAAATTAGCGTAGTGAAAACTGTATAATCGAGGAAGGAGCGGAGCTATGAACAGACCCGAGAGACTGTTGACAGGATCAAACGTTCATTTAAACGTCGAGCTGTTCCACTGCAACGGTCGGTTCGTTCCGCTCTCGGATCGTCCTAACGAGCGTGGCCGAGGAAATTGTACACGGAACGCGTCGCGCGGTCCGTCCGCGTTGAGAACCCGAGGTTCACTCGGGGAATATTCCGGGATTACGGTTGCGGCGGGCACAGAGAGAAAATCCGTGGTTCTTTTCGTCGAAAGGAAGCCTCAGTTTGCCGTCTCTGAATCGCGTAGGTAAATGGCTGTTCTCTTTAACCGCGTACTATACACGAGAGGACGACGACGACGGTTGCGAGCCGAAAAGAAGGAACGGGGGGGAGGGAAAAAAAGACGCGAGGAAGGAGGAAATAAAAGGCGGTGGGGTGAGTTAAGCGATAGAGAAGGAACGAAGGAGGCTCGTCGCGAAACAGAGAGAGGATCAGAGGCTCGTAGGAGTGGAGTCCTCGAGTTGGGGCGGGTGGGGTTAAAAAAGGTAGAGAGTTACTGGCGGGAAAAACGGTGTCTTGGAAAAGGTGCAAAGCCGACAGTATTCTTTGTAGCGGGGATATTCGCCTTCTGTGCCGGAGACCTCTCGCACTTCTTTACCTTTTTCAACCCCCTCCCGACTCTCTCAGCAGCGAGCCAACGTCGTCGTCGTCGTCGTCGTCGTCGTGCTTCCTCTCTCTTCTTCTTCTTCTTCTTCTCGTTCTTCTTATTCAACCATCTCGCTCGATTTCCTTGCCCTTCCACTCGGTCTTCTTCGCGCAACGATTACAGCTCAACTACTGTAGCGCTGGTGCCAGTGGTAGTGCCGGCTTACTTCTCCGCCCATGCTGCCGGGATCCCTTACTCGACAGCCTTTTCTGCCACGAGATATTTACCAACATCCAAGATGGCGGCATAATCTTGCCGGCTCTTGGTCGAAAGTCGACGAGTCATCCAACGCAGCCAGTCCCTTTTTTTGCCCATAAACACTTTCATCGTTCGCCTTTTACTGACTCCGCCCTTAAAGCTCACCCACCCCACCTTTTTACGTTTCCTTTTACGCGGACGTCTTACAAGACGGCCTACGCTTTCCTTTGCCACAGGATCGATCACCGTTTCTACTCTTCTCGCCACTTCCGGACAGCTGTATTATGTACCAGCAAGATTCGTCAAGCTTTATTCTGTTAATCCGAAATCATTGTATTCCCATGACGCGGTGAATAAATGATTTAAATACAGGGCGAGTTAAAAAAAACAACATATGTTAGATTATAATGTCATTTTGTATTCACCGCGTTTACATGCATTACTGCCATCTACGGACAGTTGACGATTGGACACACGCAAAAATTTGTCGAGCACGTTTTCAGTTTGTGAAAAATAACCGTTTGTGTGTAACGATTGTATTATGTATTTTACAATAAATAAACAATAACATAGTTGATTGTCTCGTTCAAAGAAATCTGCTCGAAGCGTATCGAATTAATTTTTGTAATTTAACAAATAAATGTTGGCTCAGATTCTAATAATTATTTCTGACTGATCCTGTACACTTATAAAAGAGCACGAGTTTGACTTGGTCGAGAATCGAGAGGGTGCACAGATAAAAAATTAAATACAGGGCGAGTTAAGAAAAACAACATAGTTGATTGTCTCGTTCAAAGAAATTTGCTCGAAGCGTATCGAATTAATTTTTGTAATTTAACAAATAAATGTTGGCTCAGATTCTAATAATTATTTCTGACTGATCCTGTACACTTATAAAAGAGCACGAGTTTGACTTGGTCGAGAATCGAGAGGGTGCACAGATAAAAAATTAAATACAGGGCGAGTTAAGAAAAACAACATAGTTGATTGTCTCGTTCAAAAAAATTTGCTCGAAGCGTATCGAATTAATTTTTGTAATTTAACAAATAAATGTTTTCTCAGATTCTAATAATTATTTCTGACTGATCCTGAACACTTATAAAAGAGCACGAGTTTGACTTGGACGAGAATCGAGAGGGTGCACAGATAAAAAATGCTGTGAGGAAAGAAAGTGGGGTGTCACGAGGCAATAAGTCGAAGGGACACCATCGGCAGGTTTAGGAGCGAGGGAAGAAATCAGGAGAGGTAAATACGCTCACCAGGCGAGCGGATAAGAAGCGATCGGATCGATTCCGGAACTCGTGGAATCCGCAATCCGTCGCCAAGTGAATAGCGCGGACGTCTAAAGTCTAAGGGTAGTTCTGTCCTCCGGTATACCCCGCCGTGTCTGTCCGACGACCTAACTTGACAAAGTCGGAACTTCGGAATAATGTGGTAATCGCTGAATCAGCGAAAGACAGGCGAGAAGAAAGAGGCACCTCTAATACTTTTCCTCTTCAATCAAGGAAAACAATTTTCTGATAAACACGAAACGGTTCATCAACAATAATTATTTTGCATTTTAATTAGACATTTTTATGGAAAATAAAATATTTATTATAATAGTTTAAAAAATGTGCTTTAATCATTTAAATATTGATTTTTGTATTCACTATATTTTTAAACATTATATACAATGTTTATGTATTGAATTTTCACATGGATACATAAAGATGGCCTAATTTTATTTCACCATGTTTCCCTTTAAATACGCTCAATCGAGAGAACTGTGTCTGATCACGTACAGTCTGTTTCCACTTGACGTTTCTCTCGACAATCAGGAGAACCGCGTCTGACTATGTACAGTATGTGTCTACTTCACGTTCTTCTGTACAATTTCTATCCAATCTCATTGACTCATTTCGTGTGTGGAATTTATAGGAAATTAATGGTTTAATTAAACCGAATAACGAGAACCATTAAATTTCCAACGACAACTTATTTTTCAAACATTAAAACAATGTAACCTACTAATTTGTAATGCAAAGGATTTTCATAAAAATTCTTGTCTTTGAGAAATAAGTGGATATATAAATTTTTACCCGAGGCTATTTACAGAAATTGGAACAAGGAATTGTTAAGAACGAATCCGATGAAAGATCTAAGAATGATAGATGGATGTATCTTTTCTTGATACGACGGTGTGTACGCGTGAGATAAATAAATACTCGGCCAAGGGAGAAACGAGAGAAGGGTTTTTCGCCGTGAGTCACGGAGGAAGCCTGGCGTGGTACGCGGAGAGTAAGTGCAATAATACCAGATTATTTGCATCGCAAAGCCGTGCGTATGGGTAAACACAATATTCGCTCTCTGCTCGGCTCTGTGAACCGATAGCGCGCTCAGGTAGGATACGCATATCCCGTCTATCCGGCTCTCTGTCCCTCTGATCCGAGCCCTCCCTCGCCCCGATATCCGTGCCACCGACGGTATCCGTCGCTCTCTTTCGACTCTCCCTCTCCTTCTCACCTTTGTCGTGTTCCGTCTATCATTAAATCCCTTCCCTCCCCCCGCCCCCCGATGCTCCTCTCGCGCCCCCTGCCCCCTTGGTCCTCCTCGTCCGTCCCGTCTTTCTC
>NW_017174982.1:0-1038 GCF_001652005.2 Ceratina calcarata | reverse complement strand
CATAAGAAGGCTGGCCAGTATTTTTAACAATTTTTAGATTAACAAAGTAAATATTCAGAATTACGTATATTATAATACTACTCATCAACCTGCGGCGTACGGTCAATTACAGTGAATTACACGCGTAAGTCTATTTCCTGGAAAACGAAGCATCGACTGAACAAAACTGATCGGATATTTCCAACTAATTTTCTCGTATCACCCCATCCACGGTTTTACCATCGATAACGCAGCCCGTATACGAAACGAGTGGTGCACCGTGTATAATAGTAAGACCGTATGAGAACTTTTTAATTAGATCTCGTATATTGAATCCGTCGGAACGGCGACGAGGGTATAACCCTGTCGGGTAACCACGAGTATCGCTGGTACAGGCAAAGGGTAGTTGCAGGTGAACGCGAGAACGTTCGAAACGTATCGATAGCCAGTGTCGAGGCTCGTGAGCGGCGCAGGGGGTTCTATTAGTAGTAACGCCTGGTCCTTTTGCCGCGGCGCTCAAAGCAAAGCAGCTCCCGGAGTGTTACAATTTCACCGCTCGGCCCTCGGCCCCGCGCCTCCACCACCGCCAAAGTCCCTTTATCTATCCCGCTATTTTCCTAACTTCAACGGTGGTAGGAAGTAGGGGTTCGTTTCTCCTCGTTCCGCGGTGACGGTAGCGATACCGTTCGCCGGGGGTGAATCGCGTCGGTGGTGGTAGAGAACCACGTCGGAGGGGTAAGTACGCTTCCACCCCTTGGTCCCCCTCGGCCATCAGGGGGTAGAAACGCCCGCCCATCGGTCCGCCCACGTACGACCAAACCAGTCACTTCGAATCAATTCGAGCCACGATTTCGCCTCGTAGACGGTCCTCTCTCCACGGTGCTTCGGCACACTCGCTTTATAAGCTCCCACACCGCGTTCGGTACACCGAGACACCGCGCCGGGGATTCGTCCAACACCGCGTTTACGCCGACGACCAACACCGTGCGTCCCGTGGCACATCGGTAATAATAATAATAATAATAATAATAATAATAATAATAATAATAATAATAATAA
>NW_017174981.1:0-202 GCF_001652005.2 Ceratina calcarata | reverse complement strand
TCTCATTGGTCACTGTTTTTCGTTAATAATTCAAGAACCATTCTTCACTCTGCATTCTGCCAAAGGAAACTGTTGTTCAGAATTACTCCTTTTTGACTCTGACACTTTTTCTGGGACAGCCTGTATAGAAATCTTGAAAATAGATGGCGTTACATCACACGTCTGGAATCACGCGTGCACCGATTAAATAATTAACGAAATC
>NW_017174980.1:0-202 GCF_001652005.2 Ceratina calcarata | reverse complement strand
GTAAAACTCTCACCTGAGTATTGAAAAAATTTTGTATGACAGGCAATGCGATAACGGGCACCTTTTTCAACGATGTCTTCCACTCGAATAAGACGCGCATATACAGCATTATTTAATTCGTTATTTTTGTCTTCTTCCGCGTGCTTAAGAATATTAGTTCGACTGTCTGGATTTGAAACAATTGAAATATTCTTGCGATACT
>NW_017174979.1:0-202 GCF_001652005.2 Ceratina calcarata | reverse complement strand
GGCCACTGCCTAGACTCGCGCCAGCCACGAGAATATCGGCTCGTGGGCGGTCTGGGGGCAGCGGCTCACGCAGGCTGCGCGGCCCCAGCGGGTGGTCACATTGCAGGCGACGATTCAAAGCGTTCAGGGCGCTCACCGACACACAAACCACAGGCCATCGAAGCCCAGGAACTACACCGCTCGCACACCGCAAGTCGGGTGA
>NW_017174978.1:0-202 GCF_001652005.2 Ceratina calcarata | reverse complement strand
ACCCCAATTCGGCCCTTTTTTTGGAGTCTGGGTTCTCTCATGCTACGTGCTCGGCTTCGCCATGATACTGATGCCCTGTCTCTCGGTTTCTCGCTCTGCCACCCGGTACTCGCTGGGGCAGAGTTCTTTGCATCCCTCGATGCGATGGGGATGCACGTCGAGCGCGTCCCCGCCGTTCCTCATATCTGTCTGGATTCCCCTG
>NW_017174977.1:0-202 GCF_001652005.2 Ceratina calcarata | reverse complement strand
GCTGTTGCTGTTGCTGCTGCTGCCGCTGCTGCTGCCGCTGTTGCTGTTGCTGCTGTTGTTGTTGCTGCAGCAACAACACCTCCAGCTGCCGCCGCCGCTGCCGCCGCCGCCGCTGCCGCTGTTGCTGTTGCTGCTGCTGCTGCTGCTGCTGCTGCTGCCGCTGTTGCTGTTGCTGCTGCAGCAACAGCAGCAGCAACAACAC
>NW_017174976.1:0-202 GCF_001652005.2 Ceratina calcarata | reverse complement strand
CGAGATCTACAATTTCCATGTAAAAATTCTTTGCTAGCTTCAATAGTTTACGAGTCATTTGCAAAAAACTGTTTTTTCGTTTTTCGTCAATTACTCGTTAAATATTGATGCTAGCGAAAAAGTTTTATATGGAAATTGTAGATCTCATCGCCCTCTACAAGAAAGGTTCTATGCAATTTTCTCGTAAGTCTAACAGTTTAGG
>NW_017174975.1:0-202 GCF_001652005.2 Ceratina calcarata | reverse complement strand
TTGCCCTCTTTGTACGTAGGAAACTACCTGGAAGTGACCTGCGGACGGTCTGACGTGAACTTTTGTTTCTCGATCTGATTATAATATAGTTGGCGCGGAATATAAATTTTTTTATCTGTGAAATATATGTTTATCAAAAACTAGACATATAGTTTTTTACGGAGATTGTATATGAAATCGATAGATTGAGTTTCAGTACGCT
>NW_017174974.1:0-202 GCF_001652005.2 Ceratina calcarata | reverse complement strand
GACTTAGCTATGGCGTATTATCATCTCTGTTGTGGAAATCTTAGACAAAATCAATCAGCAGGATACGCCGCGCTCTCCGAAAACCCTCCGTACACCAGAAATGAGCATAACTCGACGATGTCGGTGATGGCGATGGCGATGATATTCAAGCTACTCCAGTCGGCTCAAAGGGGCTGGCATCGACTTAAGGGGTTTGAACTGT
>NW_017174973.1:0-202 GCF_001652005.2 Ceratina calcarata | reverse complement strand
AGGACCGACCAAACGGAGCTATGAGAGCACATGCAAAGACACTGACTCGCGAACGATAAAAAGAGAAAAAAGGAGAAGGAAAAAAGAAAACGATACAAAACAAATGAACTAAGGAAAACGAGGTCGAAAACACCACATCAATCAACCGACCACTGCCCCGGACACGTATAGTAGACAATCCCCTCAAGTAATTTGTAAAAAT
>NW_017174972.1:0-202 GCF_001652005.2 Ceratina calcarata | reverse complement strand
TCCACGATCCTTTAGGTGAGGTGAACCCCATTCACCAAGATGTTAAGGTCAGGTGTACGTCTTTGGTTAGGCTTAAAAGGGAGAAGTCACTGTCTCTATTTCTCTACGATCCTTTAGGTGAGGTGAACCCCATTCACCCAGATGTTCAGGTCAGGTGCACGCCTTTGGTTAGGCTTAAAAAAGGAGGAAGCCGCTGTCTCGA
>NW_017174971.1:0-1077 GCF_001652005.2 Ceratina calcarata | reverse complement strand
TGTTTTAAACATGTGTTACTATTTAAGCTTATAACCAGAACACCTGATTTGTTGATTATCGAGAAATAATGGTTATCATCAGGCGAGAGGAGAGGTTCGTGAAGAATACTTCGTTCCTTAGTCAAAAGAGTTACGAGGTATAATGGACGGCTGGTGATAAAGTAGCGTCTATTAGCGAAGATTACAATGTAGTACAGTCGCGAGCTTTAACCTTCTTCGTCTCGTTCTTCCACGGGTGTTACTTTTTCTCATTTTTTTTCCTGCTCCTACACGAGCCGTGGAAGTTCTGTAGTTTATGCCAGCTCGTAAATCCGTTATGACTCACTGTCAACGACCATCAACCGCCGCATCGTAATGGCTATTGATCCTCTACGCTAATCAATATCTAAAATTATCAAGATAATAATAGCTTGTCATCAAGTTTAACGCGTAGAAGCCTCCTTGGAACTTGGTAGCTACGTAGCCACTGATAATATAATGTATTCCCAATGATAATATAATATTTCTTACCGAGTGTTACGTGTCCGCCGATTCGAATAGCGTCGACGGTAATGGCCACCTTGTTTTTCGCGCTTTATAGTCCCGTGGTAAGTTAAGGCACATCGAGAACGATGATCAAGCAAGTTTAGTAGCGCATAAATTAAAAATTTTTCAGACAACGGTAAAGTTAAAAGTTTCATATTATTTTGTCAGGGAACAGAGACAAACTTTCCTATGAACGTGTCTGGATAATTTTGTAACCAGTATTTAATAACTGTAGTTCATATTTTGCATTTAGATACGGTTTTAATCATAATGAAGTTTATAATTTATTTTATTAATAAAATTAATGCAAATAATATTCAAAATATTCAACTGGAATGAAATGTTTCATCCGGTGCTGTATATACAGAAATCAAATTACCTAAGAGAGCTAAACTCAGTTTATAAAGTATGCTGTAAGCTGGTGTCTAGTCTAGTCTAGTACTGCGTCAGTAGTAATGCTCAATTATGGTCAGGCGTCTTAAAGCAAAACTGAGATATCTCTATAAATACTCGTGTTAGGCTTATTTGACTTAATAATAAATTAATTTAAAA
>NW_017174970.1:0-202 GCF_001652005.2 Ceratina calcarata | reverse complement strand
ATTCACTTTTTATCCAGTTATTCGGCAATATGTATTATTAGGAAGTATAAAAAATGAATATTCGATGCTTAGTTTGTTGTTTTGGTTTGGAGAGTTCAAGCAAATTAATTTCTATTGACAAGCACATGACTCCCATATACTTCAGTATAAAACTATGCTAAAATGTACAACTTTTGAAGCTTATCGATATGTTCCTTAGGAT
>NW_017174969.1:0-202 GCF_001652005.2 Ceratina calcarata | reverse complement strand
GGTAATCATACTACTACTACTACTTCGTTTATTTTGTATTGGGTCTTATTACTCGAGGTTATACGAGTATGGTTCCGCTTCACTCATCTTATTCAATGTATGGTTACAGTTACACAGCCGAGAAGAATCGCAGCGATAAATATTGCAAAACGCGTTTGCCAAGAAAGAGGATGGCCAATGGGTAGCCTGGTTGGATACCAAG
>NW_017174968.1:0-202 GCF_001652005.2 Ceratina calcarata | reverse complement strand
CTTTCATCGAACCAGTGAATCGACATTGAAAAACACTCGGCATTCCAGAAAAAAATTTATTGTAATATAACGTTAGCTTTCTAATTCTTCTGTTATGAATGTGTTTATTATGTTAAAATTATAAACAAATGCGCCAGTGAGTAGAAGTTGGCACATTTACTTTATTGTTTCATTATCTCGTTCGTAACAGGGAGAAAATTTT
>NW_017174967.1:0-202 GCF_001652005.2 Ceratina calcarata | reverse complement strand
TCGTTGTGAACAATGGCACGCGTGTCTTTTGCTTATGGTATACTGTAACGCTGGGGTACATAGTTTTCGCGAACCATATCAAACGTTGGGGATTGTTAAATTTTAACAAAGAAAACCTGTCCGAAAAGTGAATAATTATTGTTCAAATGTAAAGAAGTAATTAATAGTAATTACCCAGGGACTGCGGGCATCAAGTATAGAG
>NW_017174966.1:0-202 GCF_001652005.2 Ceratina calcarata | reverse complement strand
CCATTAAAAAAGTATATACCTATACTACCATTACCATGAAATAACAGACCGCTTCCTCCTCCGGACTCCTAGTTAGGGCCACCTATCCCTAACAATCGTAAATATATTCTTCTTTCTCCTATTTAGAAGTCATTCGAATATCTTTCTTTGTCATTCGACTGCGACTATTTGACTGATCTCTTTTTCATTCTGCGTATCAGTT
>NW_017174965.1:0-202 GCF_001652005.2 Ceratina calcarata | reverse complement strand
TCTACTATGGTCACCGTCCTAGTGGCACCGTCCGTGATGACGATGTCAGGTCGCAGTGACGCAAGTTCGCCGTCGACCCCCTGGACCCTCTGGTCGACACGAATGTCGCCAGGGGCCCTTATCGCCTTGACTAGGCGCCTAACAATGTTGTGGTGCCGTAGCTGCCGGGCGGCGGAGTGAACGCCGCAGTGTCCGAGCACGT
>NW_017174964.1:0-202 GCF_001652005.2 Ceratina calcarata | reverse complement strand
TTATTATTCTTATTCTTCTTCTTATTATCATTATTGTTTTTATTCTTATTACCATTGTATTTATTCTTATTCTTATTGTTTTTATTATTATTTTTATTCTTATTGTTCTTCTTATTATCATTATTGTTTTTGTTCTTATTATTATTATTATTGTTATTGTTTTTATTATTATTGTTATTATTCTTATTCTTATTCTTATTCT
>NW_017174963.1:0-202 GCF_001652005.2 Ceratina calcarata | reverse complement strand
GGCTGTGGAGAAACGTAAGTTTATTTTAATTATGGTTACCGTCGCGTTGTCTTTTCCTTGCAGATCACTTTTTCTTATACCTGAAATTTCAGTCCGACCGGATTTCTTCCGTACTTTTGCTCAAATTATTATTATTATTATTAGAGTGTCAAAGACTTAGAAAAGTATCTTAGAGCGTCCACTGTGATTGTAATATTGAAAT
>NW_017174962.1:0-202 GCF_001652005.2 Ceratina calcarata | reverse complement strand
CTGATTTTCTCAAGGGGACGCCACTTGGGAACGGGTATCGCCGGCCTTTTTGCCGCCGACGCCTTCCCCTTCTCGTTCGAATTGCCTTTATTGACTCTACTTCGCTTTTTGGTGACAGTTTTCCAATTGTCACCGGATTGACCACCAGCGCTCCCAGCTGCCAGCCCAGCTTTTGGAGCGTCGGTCTTTGAAGAGGCTTCGG
>NW_017174961.1:0-1077 GCF_001652005.2 Ceratina calcarata | reverse complement strand
TATATACAAATTGTCAGATTAGAAAATGGAGTAGAAACGATATTTCCCGAGGTTGTAAACAGAGTCTTAAGCAACGAGGGGCGACCCGATCAGGTTTGAAATCTTTATAAATGGCGGGTCTTTCTGAAAATATCCGAGCAGCCCTGAAATAGCCGTACCTCTGGACAGTTTCAATTTGTGATAGTATCACACGTTCGTCCGCCCTGGCCATTCTCGTTCCTCTCTCACTGGGACAGCAACCCTTTCGCCATCACGAGCCACCTGCTCTTCCGACCGTTTCACCCCTCGTTTAACAAACGACGCCCGATTCGTATCCTCACCCCTGCCCGGTGGCTTCTGCACGTGCAACTTTCCAAAAAGCTTAATTCCACTGTTTCGGCCATCGATTCACCCAGCCAACCCCGACCGACCATCGATTTCTCTCCTTTTCAAATATCCCTAGCCACCCCTCCCCCCAAGTATTCTTGCACAAATCGCAAAGTTTATAACAAAATTCTTCATAGACGTCTATAATTCCTGGATTTGGGAATATTTAAACATTTTTGACGTTGTTTAAATATTTGGGGGTGGGTAACAAGGCATTTGAACGTTATTTGAAGACAGTGGAGAGGCTGATTAGACCGCGACGTCAGGACGGATAAGGTAGCCGTGTGTACCTATCGGGCGGGCGAGCAAAGTAAAATGAGAAAAGACAACAGCAACAAGACAGCGGAACCCGGTCACGGAAGTGTGGATTACAATCAGAGAGAGGCGAAACGAGCGACAGGTCGACTCGCAGGCCCCCAGGCTTGATTGCACCACAAATATTGACGGCGCTGATTCCACCGACCCCGTTTACCCGTCGAAGGTGACGAGCTACGCTAATGAGAGGTTTAAGATGTCACCGAGGCTTCCTTCAGAAATTAGAACCTATCAAAAGATTCGACCCAAGTCGTCTCGGCAAAGGATTTTACGTCTTCCTTGGGAATTAATAGAAGTCGTCAAGCGTCCTTCAATAGAAGTCATCAAAAGTCGTTAATTAGGTAAAATTCTTGAATAGTCGACACAGTTTAATATTTAGTAGGTCTTTTGAGAAGC
>NW_017174960.1:0-202 GCF_001652005.2 Ceratina calcarata | reverse complement strand
TTATTCTTCCGACGTCTGATTTCTTTTTAATTATAGCAAAAAGGGTTTTTGTAAAGTACATAAACTTTTGGGATTGGCTGTATAGCCAATACATCCTTAAGAAAAGTCCGATACAAAATCCGCGTACCGTCGTACGGAAATAAAAGCCTGCTACCTAAATTCTTATTCCACTGCAGTGATACGAGCACGATTAGAACAGACG
>NW_017174959.1:0-202 GCF_001652005.2 Ceratina calcarata | reverse complement strand
TTATGTACCTGATTTAGAATCAGTCTTTTTAAATATAAGTAACTACAGACTATTGTTTCCAGTTTTCATACAGATTTTTTTTCAATGATTTCAATGTATTAAACAATATGTATTTTTCATACAATGAAACATGAGTGATCATGTTACTTTTGTAAATAAAAGGAAATAGAAACTATCGATAGTGTTTGTGTCACTTAATATA
>NW_017174958.1:0-202 GCF_001652005.2 Ceratina calcarata | reverse complement strand
TTTCCTAAATGAGAATTATTATGGGGTATTGTATTTCTTATTGGATATTGTTCCGATTATTCTTGTTGTATCGTAGTCCTAACAGTTTTGGCAGTGTATTATTTTCTCTTTTATACCTTTTCCTATTGTGATCTGGTTTTCCTTGTTTTGTTTCGTAGGTTGGTGCTATTGCAATTCTTTTGTTTAAAGATAATGCCTATTG
>NW_017174957.1:0-202 GCF_001652005.2 Ceratina calcarata | reverse complement strand
CAGATTTGGAAAAACCAACTTGACTATTGTATCTCTGTATATAAATAATAACATAAGAAAGAAATTACTTTCCATCAAAATACTTGAATTTGGACTGTAAAAGTTCCGTATCAAAAACTTATGTCCCTCATAATTTAGGAAATAAAGGACAGCCCAGTATTTTGTCATATCTATTAATGCATTTGTATATAATATGTAGTAT
>NW_017174956.1:0-202 GCF_001652005.2 Ceratina calcarata | reverse complement strand
CGCCGCGCCATAGACACTGGACTCCTCGGTCTGCGTTATGAATGAATCTCCCATTTGATATAGCTATTAAACAGGCTTATGATCAAAATTTTGTTTGCTTTTTATAAAACTGATTGGCAATGCGCTATAGTCTTATAACTACAATCTACAGAGTAATACTTTTTATATATAAATAGTTTTATTAATAAAACTGTGATAGTAC
>NW_017174954.1:0-202 GCF_001652005.2 Ceratina calcarata | reverse complement strand
TGGACTTAGAGGAAGATTTATAGGACCATTTTGTAGAGGACGACGAGATCTACAAGTTCTATATAAAAACTTTTCGCCAATAATTAATTGGACTTTTCCTTCTATACTTTTTAGCATGTAGCTATTTATTATTAGCATTGTTCTTCAAACGTCTGATTTCTTTTTAATTATAGGAAATGCGTTTTTCTAAGGTACATAAATT
>NW_017174953.1:0-202 GCF_001652005.2 Ceratina calcarata | reverse complement strand
CGGAGGCCGACGTTTACCGTGCGGGGCGGTGCCGCGGTGTTTACATCGCATAAGAAATGTTGTACCATTTCTTACTGTGGTTATGTTTCCGAGAATTCGATTACGAATTCTCGGAACACGGATTAACATAATATCTGCAGGCCGAGTAATGCTCTTAAGCCCCGCACTACTCTAATCTTCAAACATATATACATAGGGTTTT
>NW_017174952.1:0-202 GCF_001652005.2 Ceratina calcarata | reverse complement strand
TGGGATAATGATAGGTGGAAATCATCCACACTTCTCTTTTGTCCATCCATTTCAATGCTAATACATTCTTTTCTGAACGAAATATGCATTCTCCTTTATTTATCTTTTTAACTAATTCCGACCTATTTTTTCCCAATCTGTTTTTTATTACTGTTCCATATGCGTTAGTTATGTTTCTATGTAATAGTAAGAACAAACTCGG
>NW_017174951.1:0-202 GCF_001652005.2 Ceratina calcarata | reverse complement strand
TTTTCCATAGGAATTTGATGAAATCCAGAGGCTAAGTCTAGAATGCTGAAGTATTTGGCTCCACCGACTTGATCTAAAATTTCGTTGATGTTTGGGAGAGGATATGCATCTCCGATGGTTTTCTCGTTCAGAGCTCGGAAATCAATTACTACTCTCCATCTCTTGTTCCCATTTGAGTCCGGCTTTTTCGGGACTATCCATA
>NW_017174950.1:0-1077 GCF_001652005.2 Ceratina calcarata | reverse complement strand
CATTCAATACATAGCGTCTTACTGGCCTCCAACATAGTTCAAAGCTCTTAATCTTTCATCCCTAAATAATTTTTCATGATTTTCCATTATTATTAAAAAATCTGTTATTAAGGAAATAGATTGTGTTTTTAAAAAACTTTTCGGCCAGATAAAAGATGTTCATCAGCCACTTAATAATGCAAATAAGCCTCACAGTTCATTATAGATTGCGTATGGATTTTAAAAATACAATATTTCGTTATCGTACGACATGTCACAACGGCAGGAGCGCTTACTAATATATCTTTGCAATTATGATTACTCACGCATCCCTCAAAGACTTGCCGACTCAAGACTGTGAAAGAAGGTAAGGAAAACGGCGTGAAACTCGAAATTCGACACGTTTCTGGTCGTTGACGAAACGGGAAATGCGTAGATCCTTCGCAAGATATCTTCGATATCCAGAAAAAGGTGCGGAAAACGTTAGCTGGCTCGAACGGAACGTATCCGGGCGATGACAAGCTTGTGACGACCGCCAAGCCGCGATAACTTTACACACACGCCCCTCTCGTGTTTACTCGCGCGCCTCGTCGATAGATTTTCATACACGAAGGCAGTTTCGGTAAAAGTGACAATGTAATCAGAATCTGTCTTGATTCTGAATATTTATGCATCATAAAATGCTAGCTATTTGAAGTAGTGCATTCCAAACGTTCATGCATTCCATCGTTTATTTTATGATATAAGCAGTTCAATATTATAAGCATTTTTTATATTTTTAGTCATCAGGTTTGACATTTATACTTCAATTCATTTATAAATAGATAAAATCAGTAGTTATGATTTTTCATGATTAGTTCGACAGAAACGACTTCGTTAAGCTTGTCACTCACTCTAATAGTGATTTTTCGACACAAACTCAAACTTCTTATGAGAAACAGACTTCTCATTAGATATATAGGACTCACGTGGCAAAATGTGTGAATGGTCCTGTGAACCGGCGCACGTCTTTATTTATTCATTCGACTGCATTACTTCAGATTAAGAAAGTCTTGCTTCTCCTAATTAATATCACCCAAATCCTGTCATTCTAACACT
>NW_017174949.1:0-202 GCF_001652005.2 Ceratina calcarata | reverse complement strand
TAATCATAACGGTAGCATGTTGTCTTCACAATATGTTGCGTGATGCCCATGAAAACAATATTTCCTCAACTGAGATAGAAACACCAACAAACAATATGTTTGCATTAATACGATCCGGAGGTTTTGGAAACAGAGAAGGGTTCGAAATACGAAATAAATTTCTAAATTATTTTAATTCAGACGAAGGTGCAGTACCTTGGCA
>NW_017174948.1:0-202 GCF_001652005.2 Ceratina calcarata | reverse complement strand
TGCTTCAGCTGCCAAAGAACTTTGCTGGGGGCGAAAGTTGTTGAGTGATATGGGTTATCGGTGTGAAACGAGTTCTGTTCTGTTTATTGACAATCAGAGTGCCATTAAACTAGCGAAGAATCCCGAATATCACAAACGCACGAAGCACATCGATATCCGATACCACTACATTAGAGAAAAATGTGGTGAGGGTGAGATCAAA
>NW_017174947.1:0-202 GCF_001652005.2 Ceratina calcarata | reverse complement strand
TGATTGTGGTAAAGTAACGATAATCAGTTGTTATTTTTCTCCGAATAGAAATTTCAGTGAATTTGAACGATTCTTAAAGGACATTAGCAAAATGATTGAAAAGATACCTGCGAATAACTTGTTAATCATAGGGGGCGACTTCAATGCCCATGCTAAGGAATGGGGAAATTACAATACAGATAAGCGTGGCGAAGCGATATTA
>NW_017174946.1:0-202 GCF_001652005.2 Ceratina calcarata | reverse complement strand
TGTACCAAGTTCGTACACAGTATTGGCCGATAAATGGAAAAAACACAACCAAACGGATAATCCATTCATGTATCAAATGTTTTCGATTCAGGAACCCAACTCCGCAACATATTATGGGTAACTTGCCTAAAAATCGTCTCATTCAAACCAGACCATTCATAAACACAGGGATCGATTATTGTGGTCCATTTATGATTAAAGA
>NW_017174945.1:0-202 GCF_001652005.2 Ceratina calcarata | reverse complement strand
GGATGTAACTGTGTAACTGTAATGATGTGCAACATAATATGAGCCGTTTGTTTTGAAAGTAGCCTATAAGTAGGTAGCTATTTTAATATTTACATTTCTGTTATCTTTTTATTTTGAAGGAAATTGTGACTAATATGTTTAAAACTAGAAAGATTTTGTAAAAAGAGAATTAGCTGGTTAATAGAATGATCCAAATTTTTAT
>NW_017174944.1:0-202 GCF_001652005.2 Ceratina calcarata | reverse complement strand
TTTGCGTACCCTACAATGTAAGACTGTTTAGTATAATTTAACCTGCAAGAAAAACAAAATTTCTATCTTTTCATGAAAAGGTAAAAAACTGGGCAAGTTGAAATATTTTGTGAAAATAATTTTATCCTAAAATAGTATCCATTCCTGTAAAAACAAGCTCGGGAAACTCATGAAATCAACGTAACTCGTTTAGTTTTCTTTT
>NW_017174943.1:0-202 GCF_001652005.2 Ceratina calcarata | reverse complement strand
CAGCATGAGAGTTAAGTCCTGGATGTTACTGGAGAATTCTTTGGCAGTTTCAACAACGAATGGATTTGAAATAGTTCTTTCGAGAAATTTCTCGAATGTTGGAAAATCTAACGGAAATTTATTTTCGGTCGGATAGACGTAATAGATTGTGTTAGAAATTCGCATTTTTAATTTGGGAATTAAAGTTCAGAAACGTATGAGT
>NW_017174942.1:0-202 GCF_001652005.2 Ceratina calcarata | reverse complement strand
GCGAGCCATGTGTCCTATCTTCGAGTGTCGAAGGACGACCCATTGACCCATTGACATTCTTCTACGAGCAGGTGCATCCACCAACCAAGAAGTAAGTCTAACGCTCATTATTTTCCCATTTTTTATGCTTTACATACTTTGTAATTCATAAAGTTGTTAGTTATTTCATTCAGTATGTTACATTTATTGAGCGAACATGACT
>NW_017174941.1:0-202 GCF_001652005.2 Ceratina calcarata | reverse complement strand
TGGTTCTTAACATGACTTTGTTTACGACTATAGGTCATGTCTGTAAGTATGTTCCCTGTAAAGGTGCGTACTCACTGGCGAACATGTTCGTTATGTTAGAAATCATCAACATGTTATGCCTATTTAGTACCTTACTAAACATTAAAGTCGTATTGAAGGAGGTATTGCATTTTTATTACTATGTTCACTAACAGTAAAATAT
>NW_017174940.1:0-202 GCF_001652005.2 Ceratina calcarata | reverse complement strand
ATAGAAAAGCAGTTATGCAAAGACTTGGTGTGTTCGATGAACAAACAACAGCTGAACTTGAAGCTGCTGTCAAGAGCCTGTCAGTTACTTGGTTAAAAAAGCTCAAGTTCTTATGTTACGCATTTGAATTATATCGTAAGATATGACACAGTACGGGAACGTTTTCTTCACGACGGTGCATTGTGTGCGTGAGGATACTGAC
>NW_017174939.1:0-1078 GCF_001652005.2 Ceratina calcarata | reverse complement strand
CGTTTTTCTAAGGTACATAAACTTTTGGGATTGTCTGTATAGCCAATACATCCTTAAGAGGTGTTCAGATAATGATTCTTAGAATACGATCTATTTTTAGCATACAAAATTAAGGGGCTTCACGTGACTTTTCTAACATTTTCCGTGAATTTTGTAATAAAAATGTTCTGTTCTGTTTTAGCGATAAACAGGTAAAAATAGTGCAACAATATCGCAGACCCTAGATCACTAGCTTGTTATCACGTTATGCAAGTTTTCAATTCCCCTCGAAATCCGCCACCGTATGCACTAAATCTAGCGTTGATTTCCAACCCGATGACATAACCGGAGACAAACGATTGGTCGAGTACGTACGTATAATTTTCTAAGAAAGCGAAACGCGACGTAAACCGTGGGAGATCGGACAGAGATTGCGCTCAGGCTCGTTAATCGAGACATTTTTCCGCGAGCTCGCGATTCTGGAAAGGCGGTGGGTCAAGTGCTCAGCGCAGTTAATCAACTGTATACGAGAACCAGTGGGTAACCGTTTGACAACTACCGGGTGTAAAACGCCCACGAGCGGCTGTAGAGCAAAAACAACGTGTCGGAGGCTAATCGTCAAATCCGTTAGACGTGTCGTTCCGCAGTGGCTCGCGTACAAGAGACGCCGATGCTTTGGTAACGACTTCCTTAACCTTGCTCGTCCCGTGATTTATACACGATTTCTCGGACACGCCTGGCCAGGCTTCGTCTCCTTTTAAAAGAAATCCTCAACGATCAGGCATTTTTCCAGAACGGACTATTAGCCCTGGTAACGTGAGCGATTGGACGTCTCAACATGGGAAGAAACCCCACGGAGTGAGCACACGTGGGGGGTAGATGAATATAATTGAAAAACTTGGAGATCTCGTAGGAAGATTTATCCGCGGTGGAAATTAAGAACGAACGCAGGTGAACGCTTTTAACTAATTAAGCTGTCCGAGTCGTCGATGAATTCTCTTTTTCTACGAGTTTTCTTCTTCGTGAAAATAACCAACGTAATAAATGTAATTACGTTGATTAACGAGAATGCAAGCTACTTAAATGGAGCAACAAATAT
>NW_017174938.1:0-202 GCF_001652005.2 Ceratina calcarata | reverse complement strand
AAAACTGAGAAAACTGCCGAATATATTATATGTATATGCATAGTGGAGGCTGAGTGATTAGTCAGAATCATTAAAAGTTAAAACCACAGAAAAATTAAGAATGTTCTATCATTTATGTCGAAATTAAATTTAAGGATTGCAGGGACGTGACAGCTTGTCAATTAGCTACTATCACATATAAAATTACATTTTTATAAATTTT
>NW_017174937.1:0-202 GCF_001652005.2 Ceratina calcarata | reverse complement strand
TGTTTCTCTAATTTTTTAATTCGACCCGGTTATCGCAGCCATTGTACTGTTTCTTCGCTCGGGCGGCTCGCATCATAATCGGATTAAGAACTTATTGACGCGTTTCTTATATTCTCGACGTGACGAGTTCCCGTCTACTGACAATATCGTCAAATTTCGGGGAAGGAATATCCCGATTCCAAGAAACGCATGATGACTCATG
>NW_017174936.1:0-202 GCF_001652005.2 Ceratina calcarata | reverse complement strand
TAGTAATAATTTTTGGTATCTGCCTGTTTTATTTCCTTGGAACAGTGTCTACGCCATTGCTTTGATCATTCCGATCTTATGTTTTCCAGGTCTGTTTGCCCGTTCCTTTACGTGACTTTTTCCCTTTTTTATGACTTTTCAGCTCGCTCTTGTCGTGTCCATAGCTTTTCTGTAAAGAATATTTTTCGTTCGTTATTTGTTT
>NW_017174935.1:0-202 GCF_001652005.2 Ceratina calcarata | reverse complement strand
TAAAACAGAGCGAATTTTTAAATCGTAAACTTATTAAAAATTAAGTTCTCGGAGTAAAATATAGTATTTGTGTGTTCAGACTAAACAATAGGTCATCGTACTTCCAATATGGCTGACAAATGGAAGGCGCAGATAGCGAGTACAGTCTAAATCTTTAAATTGCATATTAAGTGAAAGTTTAACAACTAGTAAATGGAAAGAA
>NW_017174934.1:0-202 GCF_001652005.2 Ceratina calcarata | reverse complement strand
TTATTGTACGTTCATTCAGTTCGAAAAGAAATTAGATGATATTTTATATATGTGTGTGATTACAAATTTTCTTAGTAGTACCAGTGATTCGATCTGATTTTCAAATAATTTTTTCCTTCGTTCTAGTCAGTTCAAGCCAAACATTTGTAAAGTCTGACTTTTATTTAAATACAAGTTTTACTAAGCGATCGTGTAGATATGA
>NW_017174933.1:0-202 GCF_001652005.2 Ceratina calcarata | reverse complement strand
TCATCTCTGTCCCAAAGAGACAAAAGATGACTCCTGCAGCGAAAATGCAGTAACTCCGTAGGACTGGCCTTACTTCCGACCGAAATCCGGTTTACCAGCTTGTTGCAGGCAGTAGGAGCCGATTTACAATCAGGCGAAGCCCACACGTTTGAAAGATTATTTATCAACCTCAAACATTATTGATGCACATTGCAATGAATTT
>NW_017174932.1:0-202 GCF_001652005.2 Ceratina calcarata | reverse complement strand
TAACAGGTTTGTATAATTTTCTTTTTTATTATTTGCAATGCAAATAAATAAACTTGAATAGATATCGCTGTCTCATAAATAATTCTTGATTTTCTACTGTTTCCTATTCGTTCCAAATTAAAAAAATTGTGCTAATTTTCAAGAGTTCTTTTCATTCTGTTAAGAGTTGACAATCGGATTGTCTTTATGATTCGAAATAAAT
>NW_017174931.1:0-202 GCF_001652005.2 Ceratina calcarata | reverse complement strand
ATAACCTCGTTGCTGTGTTGTTTCTCTTGCATGTTGTCCACCGTGGCATTCAAATTGTCTATGCCCAGGCTTGCCACACTTGTAACAGTTCCACCTCATATCCGTTGAAAAAACATTTGAATGAGGCTCAGTTTGTTCTTTATTACTCTGTTTTTCTTCAATCGATTTCATTTTTATTTTGGACATCAAGAATTCAACTGTT
>NW_017174930.1:0-202 GCF_001652005.2 Ceratina calcarata | reverse complement strand
AGAGAACGCATGGCACAATATTGAACCTGATTCGAACTTGTATGCGCGATAAGAACAACGAATGGGACGACAACTTACAAGTCGTTTGCATGGGTTTTAATACCGCGGTACATGAATCGACCGGGTACACGCCCTTCGAATTGACTTTCGGTCATAAAGCTAATCTCCCGTCAACCATAGCGAGTACACCACTACTATCCCA
>NW_017174928.1:0-1078 GCF_001652005.2 Ceratina calcarata | reverse complement strand
CGAACCCGAGAATCCCTCTGGTTCATCTTAACTCCCGTGCACTTAATTTTCTTATCAGTACCTACAGTCTGTGAATCAAATCCTTCTAAATATGTTCATCAAGCTCATATGATATTTAATTTACCCGATGTAGGTTCATCCAAGATTCTATTTGCTTTAGTAAGCCGAACATGCGTCATACGATGCGATTCAGGTTTCAATTCCGAGCAGACACCTTGTATATCGCAGATGCACGCAGAGACCGGGTAAAGAAGCGTGGCCGCACACGGCCGTGTATATAGAGACGAACATTGACTGAGAGAGCAGGTATGTATAGCGTACGGCGAGGCTAGGAAGCACGTAAGACGAGCGAGCAGAGCTCTTCTAACGGTAATTCCTTTAGACCAGTACCGCAACTTCTGCAATCCAGAAGAGAGTCGATGCGCTTCTGGCTGCCGCTGTTTCTTCTGTTAACCCGAACACTATAAGAGACGCGACCGACCGGCTATCTCGGAGGAACGAGCCAATCATCCGTCCGTGGCTTCTTCTCTCTCGTTTCCTCATTTTTCTCCCTTTTCCATCGGCTAGCCGCAGCACACCGAGAGAGTTCGTTTCATGCGGTTAGCGAGGAGTGGGATTCGTACGAGAGCGAGAATCGCACCGAGGGATGTCGACCAGGAAAAGTAACAGTAACCTTCCCGTACGTATACACACTGCTCGTGCGCTGGTATCGTGAACTTGCCCGACCTCCTTCAATTAGCGCGATTCTTGACGAAGCGCGCGCTCCGATCGTGCGCTACGAGCCACGTTAATTATTGCAACGTGCTCCCCTGACTTCTTCTTCCTTATACTATAATACGTACTACCGTAAGATCTCGTCCTGGAACTAGGACGGATCTGAAATAATTCACGCGCCGTGCATCCTCGCGACGGATCAGAATTTCAGAGAGCGAACGGATACAAGACTCTCGGAATTAATATTCAAAGCGTTACGAATAGGAACATACTTTGACACCTAAACACGTGCAAAGCAAATATAAGATCCAAATTAAATTATATCGCCTATGCCTCGTCCTTATGCAAAATTTCGCGCTGTACA
>NW_017174927.1:0-202 GCF_001652005.2 Ceratina calcarata | reverse complement strand
CTTACAGTCGATAACAACCGCAGTCGGTAGTTACTGCCGATAACACAACAATATATTTGCAGTCGATATCACCCATGGTCGGTAGCACACGGGACGAAACTTCCAAAAACCCCCTTTTCTGAATTGGCTGAAATTTTGGAAATAAGTTTTTTTTTTTTTCATAAAAAACAATTGCTTATAATATCAAAAATGGACTTGTGTT
>NW_017174926.1:0-202 GCF_001652005.2 Ceratina calcarata | reverse complement strand
GCACAATCCAGTGTTCTATATGAGAGATCAGTGCACTGATACAAGAAACTTTTTATAATTTCTATCCATAGCGTCTTGAAAATTCAAATTGCGAGAATATAAGTACTTTAAAATCGGTCGAGTTTTACTGTTGCGTGGGACAAACATTATTGTTTTTATATAGAATTAAATGCGTCGATGTATGTATATCTAACGAAATACA
>NW_017174925.1:0-202 GCF_001652005.2 Ceratina calcarata | reverse complement strand
TCTAAACATGTTCAGGACACCGGCAAGTAACTTTAAAAAATATTACAGTAACACAGTAATATATAACAAAGCCAATATAAACAGAATTGATAATTTCATAATAAAGATGACAAGAAACTACTTCACAACAACAGCCCAAATAAAAAACAATAGTCTAATCTTTCCGATACCTCACGCAGATGTAAACTATATTAAAAATACG
>NW_017174924.1:0-202 GCF_001652005.2 Ceratina calcarata | reverse complement strand
ACCACAGAGTTTGGGTTTCAGTGTAATAGTTATTGCCATCAGGGCTTCAATGAAACTGTTAAAATGTTTAATCAAATAAAAGATAATCTTTTCTGTCCCGAGAGGACTGTTAGAGAATGCAGCTTATTAAATAAACTTTCATGCCACACGCTTTTTCGTAAATAAGGAGCTTTCGTTCTTTAGAGAACGCGACAGGTTTTAG
>NW_017174923.1:0-202 GCF_001652005.2 Ceratina calcarata | reverse complement strand
TGAATTGGCAGATCCAAATCCTTATGCCGACGCGAGAATTGACGTGTTGCTAGGAACGGACGTGTACGCGCGAGTTTTAAAAGGCGGGTTACGTTGTATCACGTAAGGACTGTATCACGAAACGAAGAATGTCGTTTCGTGGTCCCGCTTCCTTTCAAAAGGCCGCATGCGGAAGAAGCGTTAGGCGATTCACTACGAATCG
>NW_017174922.1:0-202 GCF_001652005.2 Ceratina calcarata | reverse complement strand
GATAACAAAGTTCGTGGACTTGGAGTCACAACCAGGATCGTAACGGATGTCAAAGAGTTTGCAAATATCTCTACGTCAAAGAAGGTTAAGTCGGCAATAGCAGTTTTTAATAGTAAGCTCAACATTCTAAAAATTGAACAGCTGAGTAATACGCACTTCACGTGTATAGAGGCAAGCTTAGGTCGGGAAAAACTGTATATGA
>NW_017174921.1:0-202 GCF_001652005.2 Ceratina calcarata | reverse complement strand
TTGGATAATAGATGGAAGGAAAAATTGTTTAAACGTGCAAATATCATATAGATGTATTAGAAATAAATGTCTTCGTGAAATGTAAAAAGAGAATGTGAAAAAATTGTGAACATTATTAAGACACTGAATCTGTGACATTATTTCCAAAGATTCAAACTTAGAAAACGAGCAAAATATGACTTTTGATTGTAATTGAAACTTA
>NW_017174920.1:0-202 GCF_001652005.2 Ceratina calcarata | reverse complement strand
GATTCATAAAAATCAGGAGAATGTGTTAAGTTCGTAAAAAAGTAATTTCTGAAAATACATGCCACGTTTTTTCACTCTCTTATGGCCTCTTCCTATTGCGATTTCCGACTCCGGAATCCGGCTCAATATTCATCAAATCCGGTATCTCAGAAAGGTAAATCAAAATCTGGTACAATATTTTCTATACGCCTTGTAATTGTAC
>NW_017174919.1:0-202 GCF_001652005.2 Ceratina calcarata | reverse complement strand
CAGAAGGAGGGCGGGTGGTCTGTGGCTTTTTAGAGTTTATAAACGAGGTACATTTAGCGGATCCCATGCGGTGATCCGAGTTAAAATTATTTCTCTCCCAAAGTTTGCAGACGTAGCTTTCCGACATGCAGTTGTTAGCAGGGTGACCCTGTTGGCCACATTTGTAGCACCACCCTGACATGTCTATGGATGAGGAGCAGTT
>NW_017174918.1:0-202 GCF_001652005.2 Ceratina calcarata | reverse complement strand
GTTTCGGCTCACGCATACCAGCCGAGATCTTGCGTAACGGTAAGAAATTGACGGTGGAAGTCAGCATTCAGGAGTACCTGGCTTCAATTTAACCTGCCGCGACAAGTTGCGTGGCAGGCAACGCGACGCGTTCGCCGTATCCGGCACTGGTAAAGCGGAGAATGGCAAGCAACAAGCAGCTTACGGCCCTGCCGGCCGCCAA
>NW_017174917.1:0-1078 GCF_001652005.2 Ceratina calcarata | reverse complement strand
CCGAGCATCTGTTTAGGATGTTTCCTAACATTCCTAGTCCTTTGATTTTATCATTGATCGTCCAAGGTTCTTGTATCAATGCTATATCTATTTTGTTTTTTGTTATCAGGTTTGCTACGGCTCCAGAGGCTGCCCTGGATCTGTGCAGGTTTATCTGTACGAATTTTAGACCGTCCATTTTGAATCGTTCGTATTCGCGGTTTTTCGTTAAACTTGCGTGTATCTTTAATCGGTTTTCAAGACTGAACGTACTTTTGTGTGTGTTTTTACTTAAACAGTGGTGTATTTTATTATTCTGTTTTGTTTAATCTGTATGAGTGTGATTTCTTACTTATATTTTTTATGTAATTCTTGTTTCGCTTGTGTTTTTGTGACAGGAAAATGTTTTACAGTGCGCTTAGTTGAATAAATAAATAAATGAATTATCCTTCTCAACGATTTCCTTTTATTAGACTCTCTTGTTTCGTTATTTTCTTTTCGATGTTATCGGTGTTTTTGTTATCGACCTGTTCCGCGTGTAACTGTTGTCGGTAATGTAGTTAATTTTCATTACTCATTTAAATAATAGTATTTATCTACTATTATCCGATATTTTCCTCGTTTTATTCCAAGCCGATGTTTTGTTCAAATAGAGTTGTGGTCTTTTTGATTTATTCCGTACTTTCTATTATTCTTAGGATACCTTTTGTTTGCGGATTTTCAAGCTATTCTTTCTATTTATTATTGTTTTGTTTTGTTGTTGTGTTTGTTCTATCTTTTATTTTCCGGTTATTGTTGTTTCCTATATTTATGTTAACCTCTCAGTTTGTCTTATTGTTTATCCGTTTTCGAGCCGTGTTATTTTTAGCTCTAAATTTTATGTTTCTGTGCGTCTTATTCGTTTTCGGGTGGTATGTCGGGGGTTTACAAAGGAAAGGTACACTGTTTCAATAGTTTTTATTTCTTAAATAATTCGTACATGTTCTGTTTATTTGTATTTTTGTTAAACTCAATTTTTCTTGTTTCTCACCTGTTGTAGTCCTTTTTCTTTTTCTTTTCCTGACGGTTCGCTTCGTTTTTGTTGTTCCGCTAGGTATGG
>NW_017174916.1:0-202 GCF_001652005.2 Ceratina calcarata | reverse complement strand
CCAAGGACAAAATTACTGCTAACATGCTAAAAAATATGTCTAGAAGACTCACCTGTCAAATATACTATATTTTTAAAGCGTGTCTGACTATGTCGTACTGCCCTGGGGAGTGGAAGGTTGCTAAGGTTGTACCCATACCGAAACCCGGCAAATCTAAGGATATCCCGTCTAGCTACAGGCCAATCAGCCACTTATCCATCCT
>NW_017174915.1:0-202 GCF_001652005.2 Ceratina calcarata | reverse complement strand
GCCATGGATCGCTCGAACAATAAGGGAGCGCGTATCCGAGGCGTATACACACGCCCGTGCCAAGGTGTGATCATCGAACTGTGCGGAGTCCTAAGAGAACCGAGTCGATCGAGAAGAGACAACAAATGAAAATGGAACGAAAACCACGTCGATCGAAATCGAACGAAACACACTCGCCTCGCGCGAGGTCCTTCATTCTCTT
>NW_017174914.1:0-202 GCF_001652005.2 Ceratina calcarata | reverse complement strand
CTAGTTTGTTGATTTTCTTTTTGTTTCGTGCTGTGATTTGTACCTTTGGTTAGTATATTACTTCGTGATTTATACTTTGCGCTGTGCTTCATACCTTTGTCTCGTGCTGCCTTTCGTAGATTTCTTCATTAGTATTCATTTCCTTTAGCTTAAGTGGACATTCGGAATGAATCCGGGTGAGCCTTGTTTCTATGGAACAGGT
>NW_017174913.1:0-202 GCF_001652005.2 Ceratina calcarata | reverse complement strand
CCATTACTCTGTCCATTTCCAGTGACACGATTTGGGACCTACGCATGTTCAGCTGGGCGACTTTTAAAGTAGGTTTATGAACCATAGTCAGTTCTGGAGATTACTTGATTTATGGCTACGATGTATGCTGGGCAGTTTCTGTCTTTCATGCTATGCTGAGACTATCTATTTGCCTTTTTGCAGTTGTGGCAGGTGGCATCCT
>NW_017174912.1:0-202 GCF_001652005.2 Ceratina calcarata | reverse complement strand
AAAATATTGAAGCTAGCAAAGAAATTTTGTACTAGAATTGTAGATCTCGTCGTCCCCTACAAAATGGTCATATAAACTTCCCCCTAGATCCATCCGTTCGGGAGTTATTGGCAAAAAACGAAATTTTTTTCAAAAAGTTGACTGTTTCGAGGCTGGAATGGTCAGATTTTGTCAACATCAATAATATGCGAAATAATAATAT
>NW_017174911.1:0-202 GCF_001652005.2 Ceratina calcarata | reverse complement strand
CTTCCATAGAAATTTTTGTTAATAATTTCATTCAATTAGAACGTCGTTGTGTTTTTTTCATCAGAGGATTTCTATGGATCGGCTGGGTGTTTAAACATGATAAAGAAAATGCATGCGAGAGTTCGTAGGCCTTGAAACCGACGGGATTAATCTGGGATTTGATTACATGGACACGGTGTATCGGGGGGTACCCAACGTGACG
>NW_017174910.1:0-202 GCF_001652005.2 Ceratina calcarata | reverse complement strand
GCGCACCGAACCAGTGCAACGTAAAGTCCTCTTCACTTGATTAATCGTGAGTTGACTTGACACCGAAACGAGAAATTATTCTCGTCTCCCTAATACAGTCCACTTTCTAATAAAAACACACAAAAACTTGTGGTTGTTGATTTTTTCTGTTCACAGGTCTCGCCGTTAAGGATGAGGACCGACACGGCGAACGACGATACAT
>NW_017174909.1:0-202 GCF_001652005.2 Ceratina calcarata | reverse complement strand
GTACATGAAAGAGTATGAGTACTATGGAAAAAAAAAATAAAAAAGAGAAAGGAGAAAAAAAACACGAACGGGACTTGATCGAGCTATCTAGCGGTCACAGAACTCGAACGTTAACCACTCGACCGCCGTCGCTTCATGCTCACAGCTATAACGCAAGAGAAGATAAGCGACACATGGAACTTCTTTTGCGATTATCTCGAAA
>NW_017174908.1:0-202 GCF_001652005.2 Ceratina calcarata | reverse complement strand
ATACCATCGCCAGCGTCGTCGCCCTTGAGCCGTAATTCTTAGTCCGTTTGCGGCGAAGGCGCACGGTAAGCAAATGCTGACTCAATCAGAATTTGTCGTTCTTATTTGCGCCCAGTGCGCAGTCTGAAAATCGTAAAAAGCGAGCAATTCTTCTCGGTCTTCCGCCCGATTTTCATGGCCCCTAGTATTTATCGCCCTATTT
>NW_017174907.1:0-1079 GCF_001652005.2 Ceratina calcarata | reverse complement strand
TTCTAATTTGTCTATTTCTCTTTCCAGGTTCGATGTGCTGATCTCTGGCGAGTTCTAGCACTCTGTGACGATTAGTGCTCTGCATAGGTCGGTATTAATTTTATTGACGTTCCACCTTGGGAAAATTTGCTCGCTGTATTGTCTCGTTTTTTCAGAAGTCGTCATCTGGCGGTGAATGGTCATGGAAATATACACGTGGTCGGAGAGTGTCTCGACTCCCTCTTGTACTCTCCAATTCCATAGCAGTTTTATAGCAGATTCATTTGCCCAGGTTATGTCGACTATCGACGAGCCTTGGGTTCTTACACGGGTTGGTGCATTTCCCTTGTTTGCTAGGAAAAGTCTGTTACTTATTGCCCATTTTTCAAGAGCTTTCCCTTTTTTGCTGTCGTTCTTGCTTCCCCATTTCTTATTGTGGGCATTGAAGTCTCCTCCGATGATTATAGGAGCTTTCGTAATTTCTGGTTTAATTACTCTGCCAATTTCTTTCAGAAATTTTTCGAATTCCGCAGGGGATCTGTTCGGAGAGAAGTAACAGCTTCCTATTTTTAACAGGTGATCTCCAACGAGAATAAAGCCATCGAAAGCGTTCATCACCTTGAGTAAAGATGCTATCCCGTTATTATGAATATACTAATGGGGTATATTGCTGCTTTCCCGCTCGGGTCGCAGAGCCACCCTCTGCCTGGGTTTTTCCGCGGTTCGCTGATAATCCCTATATCGGTTTTACTTTCGTCACAACGTTTTACGAAAAGTAAGTGCGCAGCATACGAATTATTTAAGTTTGACTGGATAATATTGATGTCCATTATGTCGCGGATGTTTTATCTTATTCTATAATTTGTTTTCCCTTTTCAAGTACGTCATGTGCAGCTGTGCTGGATCTTTGTCGGCCTTCCATTCGGGAATCAGTCTCTGAGTTTGAGGTAAGCTGGCTTTTTGCTGTGACCTTTTTTTTTTTTGACGGGGGAAAATCCTTATGGACACCCGCGCAGCCAGGCCAAGGAGCAATCGTATAGTAGCTCCAAGGTCTGACCGCGCGGGTAGTGCCGGACTCTTACCGGCTAAACCCCCCCCCC
>NW_017174906.1:0-202 GCF_001652005.2 Ceratina calcarata | reverse complement strand
TTAGTTATAGGCAAATAAAAATTGCGCCTACGTCAGGCAATCCGACTTGCATCGTCACTAATTTTGTTACTCTTGATTTTCGTCTTATTTTGGGTTGTAGAATACGATTTTTGAATATTGCCACACCCTATATTCCTTAATCGAGTTCAAACGACGATGCGATAGAACACTTAAACACGAATACAGTGAGAAGACGATGATT
>NW_017174905.1:0-202 GCF_001652005.2 Ceratina calcarata | reverse complement strand
AAATGAAGCCTTCCACGACAGGTGGATTGGCCGCGGCGGCGCTGTGCATTGGCCTTCATGATCACCGCATTTCAATCCGTTGGATTTTTCCTGTGGGGGTACTTGAAGGTAAGATTCGTACATCTAAACATTATTTTCATACATGTTATTGCATAATTAATGTGTTCTTTTTTCATCTGTTTCAGACGGAAGTGTACCGGGA
>NW_017174904.1:0-202 GCF_001652005.2 Ceratina calcarata | reverse complement strand
CATTTAGAAGTTGCTGCTATAATCGCGAGAGCTTTAGAGCCCTAAAACTTTCTCCTCGTTGTTCCATTTCATTATTACTTTCTCACCGTTTTAATCTTTCGTCAATTCGCCTAGCTTTCTATACAGAAATTTTAGGCACTGATATCATCTACAAGAAAGATTTTATGTATTTTTCTTCTAACTTAAGTATTTAACGAGTTAA
>NW_017174902.1:0-202 GCF_001652005.2 Ceratina calcarata | reverse complement strand
CTAGACCGGAGAAGTCAGAAAATTACGCGAAAGAAGCGAATTTTTATAATTTCTTAATAAAGTATAAGGTTTTTTAAAATCATGCGAGTATTGTATGGTAATATGACTCGTTAAATCAGTATTTTATAAATGTATTTGCTGCCTTCGGCTACATTATGCAATAATTAATTAGTAGATTGATAGATTCTGTTGAAGATTAGTG
>NW_017174901.1:0-202 GCF_001652005.2 Ceratina calcarata | reverse complement strand
CAGTACTACTGGTACCCCATGAATTACTAAGAACATTTATTTGGACAAATATAACCCATTTTTATAGTAAATCTTGAAAGCTTAGAACCAGTAAAATTAAGGATATTCCATAAAGAAATCAAATTAGTAGTGAAAAGGTTAAGCTTGAAATAAAATTTGGTCTATGGCTCTGGAATATAAGTTGCGATATCTCGTTTGTTCT
>NW_017174900.1:0-202 GCF_001652005.2 Ceratina calcarata | reverse complement strand
GTCTTACCACTAAGGAATGCATTTCGCGTGCGTTCAACAAGCTGAAAAAGAAATTGTACATTTTTATCAAATAAATAAACATGTATTTTAATCTATCTATAAGTTTATAATATTTATCCAATATATCTTCAATGATCATATTTTTATAACTAACCATATGGAATAGAACGAAGAATACTTACGCTTGCATAGTCCGTCATCA
>NW_017174899.1:0-202 GCF_001652005.2 Ceratina calcarata | reverse complement strand
TTTGTATTATAAAAAAATTAAGAAAAAAGAAAAAATTGTATTGTCAGAAGAATTTTGCAAGAAATTTATAGAAAACATTCACAAAAATTTTTGCCATATCGGCATAAAACAAATGCACAGCAAAATATTACCATACTATACAGCAAAAAATATTTCAGAAAACATAGAAAAAACGTGCAAAAATTGTGAAATATGTATAAAA
>NW_017174898.1:0-202 GCF_001652005.2 Ceratina calcarata | reverse complement strand
ATCTGTAGCAATTGTTATCTTTATTATTGTAATTTTGCTTATAACGCCATTGTGCCGAATAAGTCTTGTTGGAATACATGTATATACACAAGATTGAACTCGAAACACGCTTTCCGACACTATCAATTGTTTACCTGTTCTGTGTGCCCATTCGAATGAAATTACTTCATTCAAATAAAACAGGTAAGTGTCAAAGAATCTA
>NW_017174897.1:0-1079 GCF_001652005.2 Ceratina calcarata | reverse complement strand
GCAGGAGAATTAATGTTATAAATTATATAAAAAATTATAAGGCCTCTTCTGTCCTTTATTCGACTCCTCAAATAAATTTCTATCTCTGTAAATACATTATTGCCATCGATTATTCAGTTTTATAATTGCACATTTATGAATGTGTCACATTCATGAAGAAGATCGATGCGGATGCAACAATAGTAGCGTTGTAAATCGAGCAAGCCGGGTCAAAGACCCGCGTAACACTTTCTTCGGTCAAGGTGAACAGAGTCACGCTCTGACGCGAAACTCGTGTCTCCATTAATCGTTCCCTAATGCTTTTAATCGAGGCTGCATTCTACCGCCGTTTCCGAATGAAAGTCTTCACAGCAAAGGTTCAACAGTTCGCTTGAAATGCTGAATCTTTGGACGAATAATAGAAGAATTGACGATGATTCACCTGAGGGGAAAAATATCGCGAGGTGTAACAGGAGGAAAGTCGTTCGGAGAGAGTGGCACTACTTAAAAGTCATCCCACGTGCACGGTTCCTCCTTTTCCAGAGTTTAGGGTCACGAATAACTTTAATTCAAATATAATTAAAATTTTATTATAATTAAAATGTAAATCGTCACGTCGAGGTGAAATGATGAACAGAACTTTCGATTGACCCCCATTGACAAATTTATATTCATGCAAATGTTTGTAACTGTTAAATGCGAAAATTTCACCACTCGCGGCAGGTGACTATCCCAAAAATTGACGATTCAGATTTCTTAGGAACCGTTAATTCATTATGGATTCAACGATCGACCGAAATTCAAAAAATACTTTGATTTCCTTTTGCCGGTCAACGCTGGATGTTGACACCGTTTACAGAGCACGTAGCTGAGTTCTTATCGGGATATCAAATAGCTGAGCGATGCTCGGGTTTAGAATAGATCGTTGCATCTCTCCGAGATCGTTCATAGGAACGTAAAGAGAAAAGAAGCGGAGAACTCCGTCTACCGTGAATGTTAATCATTATTCGACGAGAAAGAGAGCAATTATTATCCTCTGGAGAACGATATCTATAACTTCATTGCTGATACTCTGATATTTAATTAATATTCCCCGAGTA
>NW_017174896.1:0-202 GCF_001652005.2 Ceratina calcarata | reverse complement strand
TTTCGATTCAGGTTAAGTTTGGTAGTTAAATTACAGAAATGTACATATCCCGGAACAAGCCTGGCTTAGCACACATTGTACCTCTCGTAACTTTTCAATTTATGCTTCACTACAGAAAAGTTGCTCGACCCTAAAGTATGCATTTATCTTCGATACTCTAGGTATTGCACACAAATCTTTTTCCATTAGTCGTTTCGCGGCG
>NW_017174895.1:0-202 GCF_001652005.2 Ceratina calcarata | reverse complement strand
TGTTCTTTACATTCTTTGATAATCTTCAGATTGGGGTGAAACCACCAATACTTTTTATAGTCGTCGATGAATATAGGATCGATGAATCAAGCTCGGCAGATAAATATATTCTCGCCGGCTGACGCTGGCACGTTTCGCGTTGCCCCTCGCTTCCTAGTAAACAATGCTTCGGCAATAGCCGTGGAGTGGCACGGTCTTACTA
>NW_017174894.1:0-202 GCF_001652005.2 Ceratina calcarata | reverse complement strand
GATTTCAACCTCAAATCTACACCAAAACATTTCCCAAAAATCTGCTCCTCACATCTTTAACTATTTCAGAACAGTGAATATTCTTGTTCAACTTTTGCTATTTTTAAGCAAATGAAGCTTTCTCATTTATTAGACTATACAAAAGCATTTGGCATAAAAGTTTTATTTAATACGCTATATTTTATAATAGTTTTCTTGAAAT
>NW_017174893.1:0-202 GCF_001652005.2 Ceratina calcarata | reverse complement strand
TACATGAATAACAATGCAAGGAAATTGTTGTTCGTGCACTATTATGAATAACAATGAATACACTTAATCGTTATTCACGTGCATTGGATGGAGAAATGATAGATTGTTGATAACTGATGGATGATGATAGGATTAACAAGTCGCGGTGAATATTGAATTAAAAAGGAAATGTAAAAACTGTAGAGATTTAGACTTACCCATT
>NW_017174892.1:0-202 GCF_001652005.2 Ceratina calcarata | reverse complement strand
TACGGGAAAATTGCATACGACCTTTCTTGTAGAAGACGACGAGATCTACAATTTCTGTATAAAAATGTTTGGCTAGCACTAATAGTTTACGAGTTATTTACGAAAAACGAAAAAACAGTATTTTGCCAATAACTCGTAAACTATTCGCACTAGAGAAAAATTTTTACATGGAAATTGTAGATCTCGTTGCCCTCTACAAGAA
>NW_017174891.1:0-202 GCF_001652005.2 Ceratina calcarata | reverse complement strand
TGCTTATGCATGACAGGGGCATTGATGTTTTGCTCGCACAGGAGCCCTATTCGAATATCGACGGCCACGTGCCTGGACATGGGGTGATAACGAATGTAGTCACCGGTAGGTCTCCGGTGATGGCGGCCATTGCCGTCGTCAAGCCGCGGGTCACGGTGATGAAGTTGTCTTACCTGTGCGACACGCATCTGTCCTGCGTCTG
>NW_017174890.1:0-202 GCF_001652005.2 Ceratina calcarata | reverse complement strand
CGCTAGTACATAAAATAGCTTCATATGTGCCCGAAAAGGACTATTGACATTTCATGCGTCGATGTACGAACATGCATGTAAGAAACATATAACGGATTAATGTAAAAATCGTTGTCTACTCCAGCAACAGTGTGCAGGCTCATGTGAGAGACCATCCATACTTCATGCCAGAGGGCTGTGATAAATTTCAAAACTGGCAAGG
>NW_017174889.1:0-202 GCF_001652005.2 Ceratina calcarata | reverse complement strand
TTGCATGTCCCTGTTTCCTGTACAAGACAGAAACTGGAAACATGAGATAGACAGGAATAGCAAATGCTTAAGACGATCTTAAGAATAAGCAACGACTCTGAATAGCTATATCACCACAAGTCCTCCAAATCAAACTTGCCCTCAAGACACTACCACGTCCCTTGATATCTTAAACAGGTCCATAATCTTAACAATGAGACAG
>NW_017174888.1:0-202 GCF_001652005.2 Ceratina calcarata | reverse complement strand
TTCAAGAAAAATCATGCGTAACTCACCGATTTTTCCAGGAATCCAGTGATTTTTTGAGATGTTCTACCAACTCTTTTTCGGTGTCCTCCCGGCGTGGTGACTTCTTGTTGTCTCGACGTCGTTTTGATGCCGGCTGACGTTCCGATTGACCCGGTCGTCTCCGCTTGTGAGATCCAGATGGTTTCGGGTCCGGTTGGGTGGT
>NW_017174887.1:0-202 GCF_001652005.2 Ceratina calcarata | reverse complement strand
TCCTCACCGTACGCGCGGCGATCGAAATTCCGCAAATCTTACATCACTGCTCCTATATGCTAAGGTGGACCATCTTCCCGAGTTGGTCGCAAGTTGCAGCACTTTCGAAGCGGTCTCAAGAGAGAACAAATGATACTCGTTAACCCCCCATTGCCCTCCATGTCCATTCAAGTCCATTGTGTAACCATCGTGTAACGAACGT
>NW_017174886.1:0-1080 GCF_001652005.2 Ceratina calcarata | reverse complement strand
TATTAATACCATTAGAAGGCTGCCACTCGAAAACTAGTTGAGATCCAACCTTGACATTTTAGTATGATATTTTTAAAGGTATAAACTTCTGAAAAATGCAAAAAAAGAAAATCGATTTTTTGAAAATTTCACTGGGTAAGCCCCTTAAGAATAAGCAACGACTCTGAATACTGGCCTTATAGTATACTCCCGCGAAGGAACCACTGGAAATATAAAGTTATATCATTAACTAACTAAAAGCTTATTATTTCCAACTACATCCCGAATATAAAAATGCCTTACGTTAGATTCAAAGTAAGTTATTAAGTTTTAAGCATCCAGGTAGACCTATAGTACATGTATGATTTTACGATGCAGGTAAAATAGTTAAATATCAATCATTTTCAAAATAATTCCACTTATCTTGGTTAACAAACTTAATCAAAATTATGCAAAATTGAATGGAGTTTTATAACAATTGACTAAAGCGTTCAGGTGGACAAATATCTATAATTTGACTTTAGATATATCATACATAAAATCGTAATGCCACGATACACACGTGCAGACGAGATTAGACGCTGCGGAGGCGTCGAACCGCCGACATAGTGTGTACATACGTATATGTATATGTATATAGGGTGTTCCGCAGTAAAACTAATAAACTTTTCCTCTACCATATTTCGGGGTTTATCGTAAGAAACAAATATAGAATCAATTTGGTCTCGTTGACAAGTTTTTCTTTCTATGAAATTGTAGAAAAATAAATATAATTTTTATCGATATTGTGAAGAGATAGTCAATGTATAATATTTGAATATAAGTGTAATGTATTCATATTATTATAGATAACTCTTAATTAAATAAGTAGTTAACGTGCAATAAATATTTTGCAAAGATTAAATTAGACTTCATATTTCGAGAAAGAAGGTGACATCAGTTTTTACTTCAAATGCATACAATTTACAGAACTTAGCTCAGAATTTGTCAAACTTATTGGTTGTATGAGTCATAAGATTTCTCCTAAAAGTTTAAGAAATATGAAAATCTATGTCTAATGATAGAAACGATAAACTTTGGAGAAAAGTCATATTTACAGAG
>NW_017174885.1:0-202 GCF_001652005.2 Ceratina calcarata | reverse complement strand
GGTATGGAGTATATGATATGGCAAAATTTTATGAGATAAGACTTTTCTCTTTTATTATTAAAGTAGTGAAGTCTGATTTGCTCAGATAATGATTCTTATTTCATTTCTTTCCAATGAAAGTAGGGTAAACTGTTTAAAAATACGTTGGACGTGATTTTTGAAAACTGAATCACATAGAGTGTTCTATAAAACATTAATGAAT
>NW_017174884.1:0-202 GCF_001652005.2 Ceratina calcarata | reverse complement strand
TTTGAATGTATCATTACCATGTTGCAATTCTTAGAGGCTGAACGATTAGGAAATTTTTGGCAATTGCATTTACAAAGTGTGGAAAAAATGTTGCCCATGTTTCACGCTGCGGGTCGTTTTGCCTATGCGAAAAGCGCACAGATTTAGTTACAAGACATGGCACATTTAGAATTAATAATGGATCCTGTAGAATTCGATAAAT
>NW_017174883.1:0-202 GCF_001652005.2 Ceratina calcarata | reverse complement strand
CCAGCCGCATTGCACGCGACCACAAAATATTCTTGGAGCAGCCTGGACAAAATCCTCGTAACCAAAAAAAAACATACATTACGCTTCGTTTTATAAATTTCCTCATTATTTTTCAATGCACACTGTTAACGCTCGTGGTTAATCTTGCAATTATTCGAACCTTGGTGAACATTGCACGTGGTGTGCCGACTAATTTTAATGT
>NW_017174882.1:0-202 GCF_001652005.2 Ceratina calcarata | reverse complement strand
GGCTGTAGAAGGCTACTTATTCCATTAACATCTTCTAATACAATTTTCATGATTACCGCGTCATTTAGAATACCATTAAATGGACCTGCTGTATCAATAATTTTATTAAAAATTTTATTTTATTTAAAATTTTTATACTACTATGTATATTATAACAATGATGTCATTAGGAGTACTAATTTGAATATAGATATTGGCTTAA
>NW_017174881.1:0-202 GCF_001652005.2 Ceratina calcarata | reverse complement strand
CGGAAGTAACAATTTAACCGCGACCGAAGGATTTTTTCGTTTCAAGTGGTTCGGGTCGTAGACCACCGGAAATAGCCCTATGCCTCGAAATACGAGTCGAGGCAGGATCTTTGTCTGTTAATGTCTTCTTAACGTAAACACGTGCGGTGTCTGAGCGTTCGTTAAATATTTTTGAAACGGTTTGAATAGAACCGATATGCGT
>NW_017174880.1:0-202 GCF_001652005.2 Ceratina calcarata | reverse complement strand
TATAGTTATTAAAGTTAACGTATTAATTGTGCAGCTAATGCTATTTTATTCCGACAGAAACAGAATTGCGAAAATAAATAATCTTAAAATCAATGATGTACCAAGAGCAAAGGTATGTATAAAAAATAAACAGTACAAGATCATTAATACGATATTTCATCATGGTAACAGTGTTCAGTTTGGGCATTATACGAACATGCTG
>NW_017174879.1:0-202 GCF_001652005.2 Ceratina calcarata | reverse complement strand
GTAAGTATTCAGGTAAGTATTACGGTAAGTATTTTGTGTATTATGTGTAATATGTATTGTTTGTGTGTTTGCCATTATATAATCAATATTTTTTCTTTTTCAGGTACCTCCATTCTGACTTCAGGGATTCCATTGGTCTCCGGGATTCTTGGAGGCTGCGACGGTATGGTATTTGTTCTAGTTTTTCTTTCTTTGAAATTTA
>NW_017174878.1:0-202 GCF_001652005.2 Ceratina calcarata | reverse complement strand
TTTCCAAGGGGTACCCCTTCAAATTTTGCGAAATTTTCGTTTTTGGTCAATAACTCTCAAACCGTTGGACATACGGAAAAATTTCATAAGACCTTTCTTGTAGAGGATGATAAGATGTACAATTTCCATGTAAAAATTTTTCCCTATCATCAATATTTAACGAGTTATTGACAAAAAACGAAAAAACAGTTTTTTGCAAATT
>NW_017174877.1:0-202 GCF_001652005.2 Ceratina calcarata | reverse complement strand
AGGCATACCGCGTATCTCTCAGGTCAGGTTGCCGCCCAGGCGTGTGTTCATCCAGCCATTACGCCTTTAGCCGACTAATAGTGCTGGCTGAAGAGCGCAGAAGCTGCTAGAGCTTGCTAAAAATCACCTGTAGACATCCTGTGCAGGTACAGCCACGGCAGTAACTCTTCCACAGATTTAGCCCCACTTCAGCTGGGGAGGT
>NW_017174876.1:0-202 GCF_001652005.2 Ceratina calcarata | reverse complement strand
TATATTTTATAAAAACTGGTCTGAAATCCTTTGAGGTCAGTAGAAGAATCTCAAAGTAGGATTACTTAACCAAATGGAATCGTGCTATCTTTTGAAATCCACAGATTAAGGACGATAAAGATTCATAATTAGATTATGTATATGAAGTACACCTAAAAAGTAGACATATTATGTTTTTGGTATAGTTCGTTAATACCAAATG
>NW_017174875.1:0-1080 GCF_001652005.2 Ceratina calcarata | reverse complement strand
TTTTATTTTAATAGTAAGCTCGGTGGAACAAGTTACGCATATTGAAGCCCATCCTTTTTTTCTAACAAATTTCCTCGCATACCACACAATTTGTTGTTCACGCTCTTCTTTCCCTGTTACAACACTTTCACGCGAGTTTCTTTAACGACTTCTCTCCAGCGCTTTTAGCCTCTCTTTTTTCGATTCCTCAGCTTTTTGTTCCTCCAACAGAACTCCGGCACCGTTTTTCTTACTTTTCTGTTTTACTTCTTACCGAGAGCCATGTTCCTAACATAAAAAGAACCTCCGGCAAACCTACCCGATTCTCTGCTAACCATATCGTTCTAGCTTTTACTTCTGTTTTATTGCATCCATGCTATCATTACTTCCTTAATTATCAGCATTTGTATAGTTCTTCGCCTTCTTCCATTTCTGTTTTCATTATCGATATTCCTTGGGATTCTTTTAATTAAATGTAAAACGAGTAAAATACATTAAGGGAATAAATATAGTATTTGGTCATTTTGTATGTACAAAAATCTTAATATAAGCAACCGGATTTTGACTGTACATGTAAAAATAAGTCGATTTTAATCAGAAAATTGTTCGAACCTTCCTGATTAGATGAATCGCCATGTAAAAAATACATATCTGTGTTCATATTATATTCCCAGAGATGTGTAGCTCCTGATCGGTAATTACGACGATTCGGAATCGTTGCAGCGCGGCAGCTGCCGTCCATTGAGGGACATTCCATTAAAATCGATTCTATTCGTGTCTATCATTGACGCTTAAGTCCCTTCATTGACAGAAGTGCCTTCGCGTCGACGTCATCCCCTTCTCGCCGCGTCCTAACGAACGTGGATCTCGTCACAGCAGCCATCGAAGAATTCGAATTCGGAATTTATTAGGGCAAAGCGACGCTGGTCGACGCGGCCCGATATTTCGCTCGCCTTTCGTCGCGAGCCCACCGACACCTGTACATACCGGGAACAGACGTGCGAGCCACGCCGCAAATTCATTACGCGATCGTTACGCCCGGCATCGTTCGATTTTCGCTAACTCCTACGAGGTACAGTCCGCCCCACAAGCTCTTCCCTT
>NW_017174874.1:0-601 GCF_001652005.2 Ceratina calcarata | reverse complement strand
TTTGCAAAGTTGGTCCACATTGTAGTGAAATACTCTATAACTTGGTACTTATCACTAACAGGTTCCGGTGCTGGTATGTTCATTTCATTCATAATATGCGAGAAGAACAAGAACTCTAGATCATCTGCATGCGTCGCTCCTGCAAAATTTATTTAAAAAAATATTTTATGAATTGAAAATGAAAATTTCTGGAGGCTTTACTGAAACATCTCAAATGTTAAATTGCTTGTGAATTTAATTAGGGATCTCAGGGTATTCTAAAGTTAACAAAGACGTTACAACTCAAACAAGAATCTATAACTTCCAATCACCAAAAGCAGTCAAAATGACTTTCTTGGGCAATCTAGTGTTAAAGAAAGTGCCCGTAAATTAGGATTATTAGAGGATTTCCACTTCGAACAAGATAACTAGTATTAGTAGTATTAGTAGTAGAAATTAGTAATTAGTATTAGTAGAAAAAAAATGAATACCTGGCAGGGTAATGTTGTACGCGAGTTTGAAGTTCGTATTCGTATCGAATACGAATTTGTAGAAGTACGTCGGTTGCGTGGACTTTTTTGTTTGAATATCTATCACGTCGTAAATGCCTTGAAGGAAGAAC
>NW_017174873.1:14816-33595 GCF_001652005.2 Ceratina calcarata | reverse complement strand
CATTTCTTATAATCATTATTCATTTTCAATACATTTTGTTTTCTAAAATATACAAATAACTAATTCTGTAAAACAGTTTTCTTTCTTTTCGTCTTTTGGATGTAAAATTTTATGCAGTATACCTGCATGTACCGAGACGACTCATTTTAATCCCCACGAAACGTAGATTAAAAGCATAATTATTTTGAAAATTATTGTTATTAAATTATTATCACTATCAGTGTATTATCCAAATTTTCACTCATAAAAATGTAGAAATTGCTACGCCTTTTCTTAAATGAGGATAATTATTAATTTGAAAAACAAGTAATTTTGACCCCTCCGGTAGAAGTAGATCAATCGCCGGTAATTCTAATGTTAATTTAATGGAATATAACCCAGGACCCAAAAAAAATACATATAGTGTGATAGACATAGGATATCGAAATTTGCAGTATCGTATATTATGTGGTTTGGGATGAATTGAAGTTAACGTCAGTTTGTTTTCTGGGTGATATTTTTCATGTTCATTTCCCCTCGACAACACCGTGCTTCTTAGAAAAATTGCGCATTATGTGGATAAGATTGATCGGTGTCAGAGTGAAAGGGGCGACCCTGTTACTCGATGAGAAATATTTAACGATGAGGATTGATAGGGGCCACGGTATATTTTCGACAGTTCGGGTAGGGAAGATTTACGCCCGCCACGCAATCTCAACAATTTGAATTTCCAATATCGCCAAATGGAAGATGGTAATACGTGTAGCGTCCGCCAAACGCCGTTCAAGCTAAACCGTTGCATTCTCGCGATGCGCTATTTCTATGATTTATTAATGAGATGTAGTGTATGCACGCCCGTGCTTAGACGGCTGTTCCCTTCAACTTGACCGTCTGAAATATACGACCGTGTTCCATTCCTATCGCAAGGAAAACCTCGTAACGAGAACGCGTCGATGCTCTGAAATAAGCGGATTTTTCATGGAGGCCCTTAGTGATTGCCCATACACATGCGAATTAGATTTTGCATAATAAAAGTCAAAGGATCATAAAAATGAAAAGAATTAGCAAAATCGTTGCACCTAACGTTTGGCAATATTTAATCATTTTTCTCTCGGACGTCAGAACCGAAAACATATTTTCATTGTTCCTCTGCGAGAGGATAATTAAACGCTTATAAATTGTTGTCATTTGTTATACGATACGTTGGTTTCCCGATGCCGCGATATTTATTACCTTAATTAATTGCGTGATATTTGTCAATTTCACACTTGACATTGCTTTCAAATTGAACTGGTGCATATCTCTTTTGTAATAATAATTTTCCATACTCGTGTATGAACTTCAAACAAAATTTAATACGGTGAATTATCGCGTAAAAACGATGATTCGCCGCGTAGAATGGACGGTATAATAATTTATGAACCATTATTCCTTATAACGTGTATCGATGGCCATTTTTACGACCTCGGATAACTATGAAAAGTTACTATAAATTTTTAGCATAAACGCTCTTATCATCGAATATTTCTTCTGTATTCTATTCTGCGTGCATCGCGTTCAACCATGTCGAAATTTATTACATTGATCATATTGCGATCTTCCATTTACTACGAGATTATAAAAATATATCTACTGGGAATTGCTTTAGAATCATTTACATAACATTATACAAATGGAAACCATGCGAAAGGAGCATGAAACAGAATTTTGATAAAAAAGTAATAAAACACACAGGCACACATGATTTCTTGAATAAATTTTATATTCTCGTTTTAAGATATATGATCAGTAAAAGTGGCTCAAAAAAGTATTGGCACACTTTTTAAAATGAAATAGCTTTTTTAATCTTGAATTAAACAACATAATTCTTTGTGGGATACCAGGGAAGGCTTAGTTTACTAAGTTATGTACATGTATAAAGTTACATAAAAATCAGTGGAAAAAATTCTTCAATTTACGTCAGTTATAGACCGAAAAGTAATGAGAATTGCGATTTTTGAAATTTCTATTCGGTCACACCTCAGGAAAATTAAAAAACGCAAGGTACATTTTTTTTTCTTAGCGATTAGACCAATAAAAATTTTGAACTTTTTTGCTTATTGCATAGTAAGCTAAGTCTTGTAGGATCCCACAAAAAATGATGTTGCTTGGTTCAATATTAAAAAAGTTATTCCGTTTAAAAAGTGTGCCAATACTTTTTTAAGCCACTGTACGTATCACGTTTTTCCCCATCCAATACAATCGCTAACTTCATAACTTTTCTGTTTTGCAACACGACAGACCTGCCACATACGTTTCTTTCGTCGCCAATACAAGCTCATTCCTTATTGCGATGGTTTTTATTATCTCCAATCGATCAAACTGATAATCCGCGAAGAGCTTAGTCGTACGTGGCTTATCTTACCCAATCTTGTCTTATCAATAATCTCTATCTTGGAAGTAATACATCTTTCGAGACGATTCAACATTGTGCAAAAATTTAACGCTGTGTCCACTAAAAATAATCCTGCATCCCAGGAAAAAATAAAGTATTATATGGGAGTTACTATGAGAGAAAATAGGAGTGATTCTACAAGCTAAAATAAGATAAAAACCTATAATAAAAAGATTGCATCAAAGGCTTTCCATTTCTTAGTAATAATTATCATTTTTCTTAAAAGTTTATCATTTCAAATATTAAACATCCTTCTAATCACATTTCTTAAACTGTTCAACCTCCAATTAGTGCATATTTGGAAATCAGAGAAAGATGTCTGAGCTCGACTAAACGAGCTATTGCTACAATTAATTTCTCGTAGGAGAAGACGATTTCTGATATGTTCCATGGTTAACGCAACGTTACGGTGGATCGAGTCGTCACATTGTTTGTACTGAAAGACAGATCGCTAATTGTGAAAATCCGCAGAGGAAAGCTGCTTACACGTGACGAGTCAAATGAACGATTTGAATGTAACCCACGCGCAGCCCGCAATCGGCTTATGTGACGGCGAGGAAAGAAGCCTAATGAGGCCCCGCGGATTATCAGCGAGACGTCGCGACGTGTGTAGAACGCTGCTGGTTTCACGTGCACCGGGGAATTTTCCGCGAGAACCCCTTAGCCGCGGAACGACGAATTCCTCCGCGCCGCGCGAAGAACGGACGGTTCCAGCCGTGTCTAAACGGCAACCGAGCCCCGCTGGGAAATCAGCCATTCGATGGTGCGAGTGTCTATACGCCGTTTGCTAATTCTATTTCTACCTATTTGCCCGGCCCGTTCCAAGCGCGATCGCGTATTCGACTCCCCTCCTCCGTCGTTGTCGAGTCGCTTTGCATCGCCTTTTGATTTCCTCCTACGCACCTTGATACGCTGCTACCCAGTTAATCTGGCTTCACGGAACGTTTCCTACATACAGGGTTCACGGAAGTGGATCCTGAAAGTCAAGGTACATATTAAGTCTCTCGTCTTCACAGAAAAGCGAGGTTCCACCCACAATTTTTATTATATTACATTGATAATAAGATGACAGTATATTTCTTCTATATTTTGTACAGACAAAAAGGATAGGGATCGAAAAAGGAATTAACAAAGAGCAGAGCGGGCAAAAGTTATTGGAGTTCCTTATCGGAGCCACTAGGAGATAATAAATACTTTTAATTAGCGAGGATCGTTAAGAAAATTCTATCGTCGATGACCAGTGAATTGTTTTTATGAAAATTGGCGGATCATTTTAATTGTATTCAGTCTCGGAGCGTGGTCATCGAAGGAGATCCATCGGCTTCATTTAATTGACGGGATTACTTGAAAATTAATTAATTAGTACTATCGTTAGAACGGGGAATTATTAGGATTGGTAACTGAATAGCCAGATTGAATTAACTCATGCATTATTGCAGGTATGTACAGTAGCTTGCTTCGTTATAGATTGGAAAGTATCGTTCGATTTGAGAATATTTATCTTAGAAAGTTAATCGAAACTGATCGATGTATTAATTGAATATTATTGTAATGGAGAAAGAAGACGTAGTATACTGCACGTTCCGATTTAATTTTAATTTTAATTAATTCCCGTGAACAATCGTTGTTAATTCATACAAAGTGTAAACACTCAATTTTACTTGCTAACGTAATATACTTAGATACTTTACCTACTAGAACAAACAAGATTAAAGTAGAGCACTCTCCAAACTTTCCTGTGGGACAAGCAAATGAACTAAGGTCAGCAAACAAACAAGAAGGTAGAAAAGTATTTAACATAATGTAAATGATAATACATGGCAAACCCTAGAAAATTATATATCAATTGCGAAATGAAATATGAGTAATTATTACTTTATGCAAAGTAAGTAATTTCTTATGTCGATGTAGAAAATCAGATTAATGGGAATTCCTTTTTTATTTTAAAAATCATAATATGCATTTCACTTTTGATTTAATAAATACATAAAATCTACAGTCTAGTAATTATAAATGAATACGTAAAACTATACATTAAAATAGTTTTGAAAAAAAAATCGAGAATATCAGTGCCAGATCAAATATTGACAAAATGAGGCATACATTTATTAATATCTTCAGGTTTCCCCCTACGAAAAATGAAGATAATCCTGATCGACTATCACTGTCCCAAGGTGTACATACACGAATTGCCAATAATTTCCAATCACGTGGCGCACGTAATCGTTAATTCGATTTGTAGCTGTTTACTCGGCTCTCCCTCGACATCGATGCCATACCCTTTGATCCTCTTCCACCTATCCGTGATCCTTCACGTGTTCACCCCCTTTCCTCAATTTCGTTCGGATCTTCGAGCGCTCATGTCCTCGCGAAGAAGACCACTCGAACGAATAAGAAACTTGCTCTGGAACGATCTTAGCTCCTCTCGCCCCGAGGTCGATCCCTCCCTTCATTCTTTTTTTTCTTGGTTCTTCTCGTCTTCTCTCGTTCGTTTTCATTAGACCCTATTCTATTCGAGCGATCAAACGATCGGCCATAAAACCACTTCCCTCGAAGATTATTGACATATCGGCCGAAGGAAATTGAGGTGTCGACCACAGAGCAAACGATCCGTTGGAACCGGTTACGTTGTTCGCGTGCCACCCACCCGACCCGTCCCGTCACCCTCTCCTCTCTCACCCTATCGCGTATTATTTTCACAGCGAAATATTGACCGGCGATCGTTCATCCTTGGACGACAGCTCTTCTATCTTCTCGGGCCGCCGCTGCTCGTCGCCCGTTTATGATTTTTCATTCACGCGATAACTTGACCGGTGTAATGGATTGGCTAGTTCCTTTCGGCGCCGCGCTGAATGAACGTGAAGAAAAATATCGACGAAGGGTGAAAGTGGAACGCGGTTGTCTCGCGGTTGATTAATGCCCCACCGGCTGGTTCGTTGCGGATCAACTGTTCATTCGATTTGCAAGATTCTATCTTGATCAATTTCTTCAAGCACTCGGCTCTCCCTTATCCTTCGAATTAACTACGAAACAGTACACAGTGGCGTACATCAGATTTCAGGGCAAAGGTCAAAATTTCGGAACGAACCAAAAGACACTTTTCGAAGGAGAATAAAAATATGGATTAATTTCTACACTAAAAATTGTTGTTACGTTCATTTTTAATTGAATACGAACTTAGTACAATTTATTTTTAATAAATTCAGAAATTAAATCAAGCCATTTATGATTTTATTGTAGAAAACCATTCGTTCTGTTCTGTTGCACTTTTCCCATATTTTTGATAATTTTGCACAATACAAAGGAGAAAATTTATTATATTATTTCTGAGCTAAGGTAGAATCATCCAGTGCAAAAGAAGCCTGAATAAAAGCCAAGACCTTTGTTTTGTTTTCTTAGAAGCCTTGCTTGGAAGACGTTTTCGACTTACGTGCAATTTAATGGGGCATCGAGATCCATTCGTTTATATTTTCAAATACACTTCTTATTTCTCAGTAATGAACACTCAAGAACTCCTCAATGATGATTTTAACTCTCAACGTAAAAATTGATTTGTTTTATTTTGACAACGCATTATGCAACGTCCCGTTTACTCCCATTTAATTAACCACTTGACATACAATGACGAGTTTGACTCGTCATTTATTCCATTTAATTTGTATGTAAAGTTCCATTTAATTTGTATGTCAAGGGGTTAATTTAAACCCGCATAATTTGCATGAGATAAAAAAACAACAGAATGTACTATTCAACATAAAAGCGTAATTTGAAGTACAAACTGTCTTTCAAAGTTAGTAAAAATTAATTAAAAATCACGATTGCATTTGTTTCACAAACACGCGAACGCAGAGGATGTAAGACAATAAAGCTGTTTAGCTTTCGCCACGAGCAATTTGATTGTGCATAAAAATGGACGATTCCATCCTGTAGGGAACAGCGTTTTCAATTTTCCATAAAACAATGGTCTGTTGAGAACGAGAACCAACGTTAAACATCAGGCTGACAGGCCGTTTGAACGAAAATCCCTTTCACGGCGAAGGATCCATGGGAAGCGTCCTCAGGAGGCTGAGGCCAAGGAGTAGGAGAGAGCGAGAAAGAGAGACAGGGAGAGAGATGGTACACCCGCCACGTAGACAATTAATTATGTCGCGACTGTAACTAATCCTGGGAGACAATGCTGAGTTGTACCTTTGCGTCTTCGATAACAATGCATATTGAATTGAAAGCGGCCGCCATTGGCGCAGGTTCCATCGCCGTTCAGGAACCGGGTTGGTCCCGAGCTGGAACAATGCCGTGCCAGCCGCAGGTCACGAGGGTTTCGTCGCCGAGTTTCCTCGATTCCTTGTTTTGCGGGTCTTCTCCCGTGAGTGTACCTACTTATTCACCGGGTCCTCCGGTGTTCCGAATTACACATCAGCAAGATGCATCGAGCCGTGGCATAGACCCACAGCCGGACACCCTAATGTCGGCGAAATTTACAAGCAGCTCGCATCGCGATATTATCGTTCCCCAAGCAGGCACTGTCCCTAATTAGAACACGTTTATCCCAGACCGTCCACGTAAAATGTATAATCAACTTCCATTGGGTTGTAACGTACGAGATGAAATGGTAAAACAGTAATAGGAGGAATAAATATTGTTGGGCGATTCTGCATTATTTGCATACTGAGAGACAGCACACTCTTCTTCATTTTTTATTTCACGTGTATTACTTCTATTGTTAAATTCAATAATTTACCTTTCGGTACTTTCAGTCGACGATATTTCAGTGTATATTCAATACTTATAGACGATACTGTCAATAATTATTGACGTTGTCAATATTTATTAACGAATCGCAATGCTTTGATGTATATTGACAATATTATATTGATCGCTTAAAGAGTTAGCCTTACTACAAATATTTCTATTGACGTGTGGACATTCTTGTTGCATGCCGATTTCGTAGTGCAAATCGCGAAAAGATGGAAATGAGATTAGTTTCTGGTGTCGAGGCAACGAAGTTATTTATTAAACGTGACCCGGAGAAATTGACGTCGGCGAATTCGACGAGGGATGCGCTTTCATTCGGTAATCCGGTGTATAACGGCGCTTGTACATACGGGCCGCGTTATTATCTTGGCTAGAGACGAGGTTCTTGCGAGATTGAACGCATAAAGCTAATTAACCGACGATACAACAACAGGTAATCTACCCGGTTGCTTTCGCGCCGGATATAACTTCGCCGGACGAACAAAAATATGTATCACAAACTGATTGGGAAAATGTTGTGAACACGTACTGTTTCGAGATTTTTTAAAAAGGAAGTTAATTTATGAACAGAAAACTAAATGTTGTAAAACTAAACGAGAACCAACGCGATATTAGTTTGCGGCAGAAAACATTTAGGTGGCTTTAGACCAAAAGAAAATATAACGAAACAAGAATAAACATCAATAATGATACACTACATTATTATTATATTTTATTATTATTCTCAAGCTTTTGATACTCATCGCAGTTTCACGTGGAACAGTCATTGACGAAATAAAATTGTTTACTCTGAGGAATCCTCAATTAAATCCTTTACCCTTTTGTGCATTAAGAGCAATCCAATTAATTCTCTCATTCTTCATTCTCAGTTGACTCCAAATAGAAATTGCATGGAAGTACCTACGTATAAAAATTCGAAGTAGTCTTTGGGTTTAAAAGTACGTCAATCGAAGTACGTAATTTTTATTTATGATTTTTTTAGAGAGAGTGACAATTCTATTTAGATATTATGAACTAGGAACAATTTATAGCAAATATGAATTATTATTTGCATCTCCGAAAGCCACGAAACTCGACACAAGTATCGAGTGTTTTCAGGACAAATATCGGACACTATCGAGTGTAGGTCCAACGCCTGTTTGTCGAAGAGTGTCATTGAGACCAAAGCATTCAAGTGACGAGCACGATGAGTCACGTTAGCATATAACCGCGATTTCGTGTTCTCCATTCGATGGTACAGTGTTGTTTTAGGCGGGACCCGAATTAAGGCCAACACACGTGTGAGCGTGCGTGACTCACTCGGCGAATAATAGGTAACATGAGTTTACTTCGATGGGAAATATATTATCGTTCCCGTGATGGGCCACTAACCCCCGAGCACATAAGGTAACTACATGCTTCTCCATTTAGCACCTGGAAACATACCGAGCCGGCCAGCCGGGCTGGTCACTCGCTTGATTCACTATTACAGCTCCGCTGTTTTCCTAGTGACCTCATGAATAAGCTTCGATTATTGGCTCCCGTGAAAATGAAAATGTGCCAGCCTTTTAGGAACAGCACAAGTTTAGATTCGTTTGAAAGGAATGAACGATTCGAGTTCAGTCGCTGTTCTATGATATTTGGAATGGAATTTTCGTAACATTCTTTTCTTCCGTTCATAATTGATTTTGAACATGACTGTATAACAGAGATTGTATAATTTCCTCGTGAATCCTCCCCATAAAACGGTCATCAAAGTGAAGTTAGGGAGTGTTGCGCGGGTGGTGGTCTACGGTACATCAATTGTTATTGAGCTTGAGAGAACGCGGAAACTAGAAACTCATTTGGTCAGCGGAATCACAGAAGTTTCACAACAATAAAGGAACTTTAAAGATCTTCATTTGTCTGAAAAATTTATTGAGTGTTCAATCACGAACTTTTCTGCTGAAAACATCTTCGAGTTCTAGTAGGGCGCTTTGATATCAATTCGGTTCCTCTGTACGAGGAGTTACGTGGATTGTACGTAGAAGTAGAATACGTCTAAATACACTGTTCACAACNGCATTATGCAACGTCCCGTTTACTCCCATTTAATTAACCACTTGACATACAATGACGAGTTTGACTCGTCATTTATTCCATTTAATTTGTATGTAAAGTTCCATTTAATTTGTATGTCAAGGGGTTAATTTAAACCCGCATAATTTGCATGAGATAAAAAAACAACAGAATGTACTATTCAACATAAAAGCGTAATTTGAAGTACAAACTGTCTTTCAAAGTTAGTAAAAATTAATTAAAAATCACGATTGCATTTGTTTCACAAACACGCGAACGCAGAGGATGTAAGACAATAAAGCTGTTTAGCTTTCGCCACGAGCAATTTGATTGTGCATAAAAATGGACGATTCCATCCTGTAGGGAACAGCGTTTTCAATTTTCCATAAAACAATGGTCTGTTGAGAACGAGAACCAACGTTAAACATCAGGCTGACAGGCCGTTTGAACGAAAATCCCTTTCACGGCGAAGGATCCATGGGAAGCGTCCTCAGGAGGCTGAGGCCAAGGAGTAGGAGAGAGCGAGAAAGAGAGACAGGGAGAGAGATGGTACACCCGCCACGTAGACAATTAATTATGTCGCGACTGTAACTAATCCTGGGAGACAATGCTGAGTTGTACCTTTGCGTCTTCGATAACAATGCATATTGAATTGAAAGCGGCCGCCATTGGCGCAGGTTCCATCGCCGTTCAGGAACCGGGTTGGTCCCGAGCTGGAACAATGCCGTGCCAGCCGCAGGTCACGAGGGTTTCGTCGCCGAGTTTCCTCGATTCCTTGTTTTGCGGGTCTTCTCCCGTGAGTGTACCTACTTATTCACCGGGTCCTCCGGTGTTCCGAATTACACATCAGCAAGATGCATCGAGCCGTGGCATAGACCCACAGCCGGACACCCTAATGTCGGCGAAATTTACAAGCAGCTCGCATCGCGATATTATCGTTCCCCAAGCAGGCACTGTCCCTAATTAGAACACGTTTATCCCAGACCGTCCACGTAAAATGTATAATCAACTTCCATTGGGTTGTAACGTACGAGATGAAATGGTAAAACAGTAATAGGAGGAATAAATATTGTTGGGCGATTCTGCATTATTTGCATACTGAGAGACAGCACACTCTTCTTCATTTTTTATTTCACGTGTATTACTTCTATTGTTAAATTCAATAATTTACCTTTCGGTACTTTCAGTCGACGATATTTCAGTGTATATTCAATACTTATAGACGATACTGTCAATAATTATTGACGTTGTCAATATTTATTAACGAATCGCAATGCTTTGATGTATATTGACAATATTATATTGATCGCTTAAAGAGTTAGCCTTACTACAAATATTTCTATTGACGTGTGGACATTCTTGTTGCATGCCGATTTCGTAGTGCAAATCGCGAAAAGATGGAAATGAGATTAGTTTCTGGTGTCGAGGCAACGAAGTTATTTATTAAACGTGACCCGGAGAAATTGACGTCGGCGAATTCGACGAGGGATGCGCTTTCATTCGGTAATCCGGTGTATAACGGCGCTTGTACATACGGGCCGCGTTATTATCTTGGCTAGAGACGAGGTTCTTGCGAGATTGAACGCATAAAGCTAATTAACCGACGATACAACAACAGGTAATCTACCCGGTTGCTTTCGCGCCGGATATAACTTCGCCGGACGAACAAAAATATGTATCACAAACTGATTGGGAAAATGTTGTGAACACGTACTGTTTCGAGATTTTTTAAAAAGGAAGTTAATTTATGAACAGAAAACTAAATGTTGTAAAACTAAACGAGAACCAACGCGATATTAGTTTGCGGCAGAAAACATTTAGGTGGCTTTAGACCAAAAGAAAATATAACGAAACAAGAATAAACATCAATAATGATACACTACATTATTATTATATTTTATTATTATTCTCAAGCTTTTGATACTCATCGCAGTTTCACGTGGAACAGTCATTGACGAAATAAAATTGTTTACTCTGAGGAATCCTCAATTAAATCCTTTACCCTTTTGTGCATTAAGAGCAATCCAATTAATTCTCTCATTCTTCATTCTCAGTTGACTCCAAATAGAAATTGCATGGAAGTACCTACGTATAAAAATTCGAAGTAGTCTTTGGGTTTAAAAGTACGTCAATCGAAGTACGTAATTTTTATTTATGATTTTTTTAGAGAGAGTGACAATTCTATTTAGATATTATGAACTAGGAACAATTTATAGCAAATATGAATTATTATTTGCATCTCCGAAAGCCACGAAACTCGACACAAGTATCGAGTGTTTTCAGGACAAATATCGGACACTATCGAGTGTAGGTCCAACGCCTGTTTGTCGAAGAGTGTCATTGAGACCAAAGCATTCAAGTGACGAGCACGATGAGTCACGTTAGCATATAACCGCGATTTCGTGTTCTCCATTCGATGGTACAGTGTTGTTTTAGGCGGGACCCGAATTAAGGCCAACACACGTGTGAGCGTGCGTGACTCACTCGGCGAATAATAGGTAACATGAGTTTACTTCGATGGGAAATATATTATCGTTCCCGTGATGGGCCACTAACCCCCGAGCACATAAGGTAACTACATGCTTCTCCATTTAGCACCTGGAAACATACCGAGCCGGCCAGCCGGGCTGGTCACTCGCTTGATTCACTATTACAGCTCCGCTGTTTTCCTAGTGACCTCATGAATAAGCTTCGATTATTGGCTCCCGTGAAAATGAAAATGTGCCAGCCTTTTAGGAACAGCACAAGTTTAGATTCGTTTGAAAGGAATGAACGATTCGAGTTCAGTCGCTGTTCTATGATATTTGGAATGGAATTTTCGTAACATTCTTTTCTTCCGTTCATAATTGATTTTGAACATGACTGTATAACAGAGATTGTATAATTTCCTCGTGAATCCTCCCCATAAAACGGTCATCAAAGTGAAGTTAGGGAGTGTTGCGCGGGTGGTGGTCTACGGTACATCAATTGTTATTGAGCTTGAGAGAACGCGGAAACTAGAAACTCATTTGGTCAGCGGAATCACAGAAGTTTCACAACAATAAAGGAACTTTAAAGATCTTCATTTGTCTGAAAAATTTATTGAGTGTTCAATCACGAACTTTTCTGCTGAAAACATCTTCGAGTTCTAGTAGGGCGCTTTGATATCAATTCGGTTCCTCTGTACGAGGAGTTACGTGGATTGTACGTAGAAGTAGAATACGTCTAAATACACTGTTCACAACAATTATGACAACAGGGTGTCGAAAATTGGTCAAGTTTCAAAGGAATGATTATTCATTAAAAAATTATTATAAGACAATGATTTTTCTTTTACATTAAAGCTTAAAATCTGTACACTCATATAATAGACGATGCTAAAATCTGTTCTTTAATTTTTGTTCATCTTTAATAAATATAAATAAATCCCGGAAAACAAATGATATCACTGGAAACAAAATTATGTAAGTCAATCAAACTTCTCAAATTATTGAATTTCGAACATGCCCTTAGATTTTAGCATTGTCTGTCAGAGGAGTCTATCAAATGAAAGACGCCTGGATAAGATTTTAACTTAAAAAAAATCATTGTCCTGTAAATAATCATCCAACAGATTTGGGCAATTTTTTGAACATTCCTGATGCCATAATTTTTTAGTATAATTAAACATAAAAAATGTGAAAAAATCATTTTTATGTTTCTGAACAAAGTTTCTGATTACGCAATAGAATTTAGTTGAGGAAAGCAATTGTAATACTGAACTTCATGATCAACGTTTAAGCACGTTATTGTCGAAGTACTTGAATGCAATTGGAAAAAGTCAGCACGAACATGCACACTGATGGAAACGAGAATTTCTTTACGATTCTAAAACGTGCCGATACATGTGTAGATTAATGTTTTAACGTTACGTTTCCCCTTTCTTGCGCCATAATTCATTATCTATGTATACACGTTCCCCAACACGGCTGCGTGATTAAATCTAGGAATTTCCACTTCGAAATGGTCGGTCTCGTTAATTTTTTAAATCACCGCCACACAGTTGTAATTATCAAGTTTACTCCGTGCCGCTGCGGCACGGCACGACGACCGACGGCGATGGGCGCGGGCGGCGCGCTGCGACGTGCGGCGGAAATGAAGTTCTTGCAAAACGGGCGAAATATTGCTTCGCTGTATTTAATTTGCATTTGAATCCGCAGGCGAACTTGGTTGGAAACGAGCAATTACGACCTTATTCCGTTTTATGATTTTACGCACAGATTCGATGCCGCATCGGGCCATGAAAATTCGAAACAAATCATTTGCGATCCCTAATTGTTCGCAAAACGACTGCGCCGCAACGAATAACATTTAATCGTTCCAATCGATTAGAGAAAACCGACAGCTTTTTGTACGAGTAAATAAAATCAAAATTCATTTATTTGTAGTTCTGCCAATCGTTTTCNTATTTATTTTACGGATGGAAACCTTTAATATAAATGAGAAAATAAATCGAGTAGAAAAGTTATATTTGTATCTACATGATGTTGCTAGATAGATAAGCAATTAGAATCGCAATAGATGTAGAGGACAATTTGCATATTATAGGAGATGTGACAGAAAATGCTTGCGTCTTACGACTTTTATTTTTATCTGAGTCTTTTACTCTAAAAAATAATGTTTCCATGTTTACGTAACGTAATTCCAGTTACTCATGGTCCGAGGCATCTCAGATTCATTCTTCACTGAAAATACCTCCGAGCCTCCTGGTACCACGTAAGCACATTTCAATATCGCTTTGTCTTTATTTCGTGGTGGATAACAAGATAGGGGAGAACCCGAGCCAATCAACCACGGTCACGTAGATTCGAGACACTGTGGTAGGAAAAAAGAAAACAAAGGAGTGGAGAGGGAGAAGAAGGACAATTGTCAGCACTCGCGTTGCATAATTCAGTCGGACACGGGATCGTTAAAGAAAAGTTTTGCCGTTGCAAGCACGAAATGTAAAGCAGGCCCAATGCTGGGGCGAGAACGCGTCGAGAAGGAACGGCGCGGCGTAAGGATACGGAGGCTGTCTTCTTTAAATTGTGTCGCAAATTACTGGCCCGCCCGCTGGGGCGAAAGCGGCCGACTCAGTCGATAACGCTGGTGAACTGTAATGGCCTGTTACGCGAACGTCGAGCCCGTCGCCGTCGACGCGTCGCGTTCCCGACGACTGCAGATTCTCCCGCTCGATTCCGGTTGACGTCCGTATTTCCGACTTGAAAGCTTCACGGGGTACCTTCCTCGTTTACTCTAACAATTCGGGTTACGGCAACCTTGCCTTCTTCTGGCTCGGATTAAGCTAATCAATCGGAAGCTTGATCTGGTTTACTTGTTCATTAATTACGAGCATCCCCGTCGTAGTTTCGCTCCCATTAATCAAACATAGAATTCAAAATGTATAGAGTAAAAAGGAGATTTCATGAGCGAAATAGAACTTCAGAAATATTGAGAACTTTGTAAATATGAATTTTACACATTTTCACCCTCTTATTGTTAGTGGATGATTGGGGTAAAATCTTGAAATTGATTGCATTGGTAACTTTCGTGAACGAAAACCAATTCTATGACTCATCAAAATTGTAACATATTGATACGTAGAATATAAATACATATTGAATATACTTCGATAACTTCCTTGCTTCATTTTTACTACCAGAAGTCGACGTTGCTTCCCCACAAACTCGACACAATCCAGCGCAATCAAATTTGGAAAATGGACAGGGAATGCAATTCGATGAAGAAAAGGTACGAGTCACCCGCTGAGTTTCCGAACAGCGCCAGAGCTACATTAATCAGTTTAATGTTCAGGATGTCGATTCATGAACAATTACGTTACTCCGGCTGTGCAGGCACGAGTGCAAAGCTAAGAAGGATGCTTAACTTGTCAAACACATCGCGAGATTGCTTTGCCACAAATACCGAAATCCACAATTCGAATGTATTACAGTCCCTAAGGCAATGTTTCCGAAACATGATAGAATAAGTTTTTCTATCTTCTGTGTAATAACGATCCGGTCTAGTTATATTAAGCTTCGTCTTCACCTTGGATGATGGCCAACGAATTCACTTTTTCCTTGGTTTTGTGAAGGATCTACGAGAGAAGAAATGCGAGGGTCGTTTTTGATGGCTGATGCGCTTTCCACGGCCGTAATGAACATTATTTTAAGTACGCCTTTAACGGAGAGAGCACGTGACCGCAAAAGGGTAGTAATAAATGAACCGTGATCAGCCACTGCTGATTCAGACATCTTTTCTCTAACTTCGGAACGGAACGGAGTGTGCAATCGAAATTATTAAGGCACATGGTCTTTATTTCATCTCGTACTAATCTACATTCACTTTAGAGCATGTACTACTGAAGACAGTTTTCATATGTGTCTAAAGTGTAAAGCAGCCATAAAAAGAGAGATGTATAATTGACAAACGTGCTGTCCTTTTCTTGCAGTACGGGATTGGCAACAGAAATCAAAGCAAGTTGAAGGAAAAAGGTTCTGACCAATCTCGCGCTAAGAGAAAAAGACGTCTGTTAATTATAGATCTCTCTTTCTACGGTTTCTCTACACTTTAGATACATATGGTAACTGGTAGCTGTCTCCAGTAGTGTATGCTCTAAGACATGCACAATATCACATTCACGGTTATATTCATATTCATCAATCATATTAAAAAGTAGCGTAATTCAATTTTATGAACTATAGTAATATATGTTAAACTAAGATTTTGGAAGCTCTTAGTATCTATAATACATTCACTTGACTTCAGAATTTCAATAAAACCATCTTAAAAAACGGCTTTTTTTATCAAACTTGTCTCTAAAGATATTCTCGTTTGTCGATTTCGGGGCTGACTTTATACGTGCAAAGTGTATGTTTAGACTCTCTGAACGCTTAATCGGGGGCAGTGACAAAGTTCATCGTGACAAAGACTACTCGTACAGAGAAGTGGGAGACACGGATAGAAAAGCGAGGGGCAGAGGGAACAGGCGGAAGAATCGAAGGTCCCTATAGGCAGTAGTCACTTCTATAATATTCAATACGCTTCCTGGTACAGGTGGCTATTCATCAATTCAAATCCGCAAGTTGTTCCCATTCATACAAATTCTGTGCACACCGTGCCATCGTCCTGTCCGTGCATTAATGGATGCAGTTCCCCTTAGGGGACCCAGGAGCAGCCACCGTTGGAAGAGGAGACCTGGAAAGGGGGAACGTTGATGCTGGTTGCGAACGGAGCGAAAGCAAGGGATGATTCGAAATGTACGGCCCGATAGGGAAATCCAGCATACGTCGAAACGCGCGATCTTCCACCATCGCCCCTCTTCCTCTCTCCCTGTTCGACCTACCGGTTTTCCGTCACTTTCCACTCTCTTCGCCTGCTCTCGCTCTCGTTCATCCACTTGCCGGCTCTCTCCATCTTCCTCTCCCTGTATTCTCGAGGCGATAACGTTTTCGGCCGCTTTGTCTTCCTCCCGGCGGCACCGAGACTGCTTTATCGTTGTCCCCGGCCCTTTCACCTGTGCCAACCTATCGGAAGCGCGAACCCTTTTTCCGGCGCGGGCGACGATAGCGTCGCGAGAGGAATGCGAAGTCTCGGGAGCGTTTGCATTTTCAAAGGGTTTGATCGGGGATAAAGTGTTGGTGCTTCGCGCGCGGTGTTGATGCGGTGTTGAGGTGCAGTGGGATTTCGGAGGGTTAGGGTGTTGGGATTTCGGTGGTGGTAATCAGGTTTGGGGGTTTGGGCGATGGGTAGCTAATGGAGTACTATAGACATTGGCTATAGTATGTAGATCATAGTAAGTGCATTACAGATATTGTTTAAATTTCATGGAATTATTTAAAATCGTGAGGGATTGAAACGTTGAGCTCAATCGAGTGAATCGCAAATCTTCTCTAGTGAAATGTTGCTTGTAAACATTTTCTAAAAACGGGGGTCGAGCTAATAAACAGTCGTGTAATTCGCTACGTGCTACGGAACACCGCCTTTGTCCCGTAAATTGTGAGAGATTGCTTCCACTCTCCTCGATGCTGCGACCGAAGCACTAATTTATTTAAAAGAACGAGCACGTTGCGGAACGCAATCTGATAGAAACGAGATTGCGCCTTGTAACCCAGAAATCACGGAATCAACCCCGGGTCCGAGTGAGAGTTAAAGGGATCAGGAACAAAGGCAAGGACCGTGCTTCTTAAACATAAATGAAGCGCAGGACGCGCTTTCTTCTACGCTTTTTCTTCCCCGGTTCGCTTTTTCCCCGGCCGTTTCCTGAAAGGAAAACAAATCGGAAGGGCGTTCTTACCGACTACGCTTCTTCTTTCCGCTAGAATTTTTGCTCTCCCACTCGGCCTGACAGTTGAATGATTATCCAACGCTTCCTCTTTTAAAGTAGGTCCCCCCCCCCACCTTCCCCTCCCTCTCTCTCTTCTGTCCACCTTACCTTCCGTTTTATCCACCTTCACCTATCTCACCCTCCCACTTCCTTTTCCACCCTCTTTGCCTATGCACTTTCGTCTAAGTTTACCGTCTTCCCCCCCCCCCGCCCTTCCTCTCCGCGCGTCTCTTCCGCTCTGTGCCCTTTAGCGGTGTTCCCTTGCCGTGACATCTTTGATTATGAGCGTCGTCTGCGGCGATGCTGCTATATTTGCCAGCAACGAGCATCAAAGATTTGAATGGACATCTCCTACGCTTTTGATGTGCTTTGGTTATCCAGTAGCCAGCGCGCGCTGACCACCGTCCGCCTTTCAACGCCGTCCTCCTTCCCTCACGGTGACTTTCGTCCCACGAGCCGATTCACGTCTAGCCATGCTCTCGCTAATTTACGCCCGTTAATAACGCTAGTCGTCTAGTCCATGAAATGGTTGTTATGCATGTCCAACGCTGTTCCAAATGAAACGGTGCCGATGCTAATTCGCATGGACAAGCACGTGTTTATGACTGATGCTAAACTCCACTGATTTCTGTAGAAATTGGATTTCGTGTTTTTCTATGATTCGAATTGTAGTCTCGATTTATTTAGAGACAATCGATATTCGTATTCTCGGTAGTTCATTATTTTATTTCTAATTATTGAGACGGCAAGACAATTAATTCCTGGCATTTGTAACAAATTACTTGTACAACCCTTGTCTCGATATTCTCATGGCTTTTCTTCCGACCATTTTCTTCCCTTTTTATCGGGCTCAATCACAGGGGTTCTCGAAGTCCCGGGAGTCACGGCAAGGTATTTCTGATCAAAGCGAACGGCCAAGACAATTGACCACCATCTCTGCTCGTCTAGACACCACCACCCCCATCGCGTCGATCCTCTTCTTTACCATTTCGACGTGCCCGTGTCTCGTCCATCGGCCAAGGAATCCGGCAGACGCTCAGGGATTTTCATTCGGCCGCCTGACACGATCCAGTTCGATATTTTCCGCTTGAACTTGTTTCGATATCCCGGCAGACAGTGGACGCTAATTCGCTTGTTAACAACATATTCAGGACTGGAAGATTCTTAAAAGTTCGCAATGGAATTGGAATGATTGGAAAAATGAACAAACAATTATAACTAGATCAGGTTAAGGTTGTACCCTTACATAAAAAC
>NW_017174873.1:12794-13959 GCF_001652005.2 Ceratina calcarata | reverse complement strand
TTGCAAATTACAGAATTTTGATTTCATGCATGAAAAAATATAAATGCAACAGTGACAGAATTTAGTCATTTTGTATAATTCTTAATACATGATTTAAGAATATTTTAAAGTTGAAACTGTTTATTTGCTATATCTATTTACCAGTTTATATCGTTTATTTGCTTATTTGCATTCTCCGATATAATGTACGAACTGAAGTCACTCGAGAAAATGCTGAAACGAGCAAACTGTATTAAAAATGTTTCTTCAAACGAGGTATTGAACAAGCTATTATCGCGGAAGTTGCCGAGGCGTGTAATAATGGAGTCTCTCAAGCGGACAGCATTAATAAAACTAACGTGAGTATGAGTTTGCAGGATGTAACGGCCTGCAAAAACTGTGAAACAGGAAACACAGAACAGCAGAATAATAAAAAAGAGATGTTAGTAAGGGAGCTTTGAATATTTACATCGTTCCATTGAAGCTGACAGTTTATGACGCAGTTTTCTATGGAGTATTATTTATGTCACATAGTGAGAATTCAACTTGAAAAATATGATTTAAAAAGTATATTACAGAACATGTTTGATTTGAAAAAGACATAGAATTGAATGTAAGAATGGGTTGATACATATTTATTCTGACCCAGTATTATTAATAATAAATGTTTACTGAGCAACATTGTAATAGTTCAGAATAAGATCAGACTTCTTTTTGATAGACTGACAAAAACATTGAGATTAATCAAAGATAATTAAGCAGTGTTCCATGCTCTATGGCGCTGATTCTGTCGTAGATACGAGGGCAATTTATGACAAACTTAAGAATATCCATTAAACCAACGGAGCTGTCGAGTTTGTTGGCAAGTTGGTCGTGAACTGTCGCGCGAAGTAGGAGAAAGAGCGAATGATCCAATCCGAAGGGTTAAAGCTAAGTAGCTCCGGATTAAACGCTTAAGGGTCTTCATTGTCATTTGATCTATCGAAATAAAAACTTCCAGGAAGAATACTTCTAACTTAACCCGAAGAAATTTTCGACGACTCGCTCACCTATTTTTATTCTTTTTTCAATGATCCATCCTTATTCTGTTCAACTTCTACTGAGTAGAAGTGGCTTAAGGTTCCACATCATTTAATTTAATTCAGTTAATTTTTTTATTTAGTATAAACGAAGTTTTGTATTTTAG
>NW_017174873.1:8833-11545 GCF_001652005.2 Ceratina calcarata | reverse complement strand
TTAATTGAAATTTTGTAAAACTTTACTTTTAATGATATTTTTTTTCAGTGGTTGCAAAGACAGTTGCTTACGTTTCAGTTTTTGGTAGCAAAGAAGCAATCTAAGTTGTGCGCAGACTGACTACTTATCCGATTTAGTAGTGTTGTTAGAGTTTGATAAAAAGTTTGACTCTCCTTTAATTTATATCAGTAGCTCTACGAAATGCCGTACATGTCAGTCGAATATCTTTCACGTATCAACAGCGATGGCTACAGAAACAATTATCAGGCGCTTCGGCAACTATTCGAAAACAATCTCGCGATTCCGGTAACAGCGAAAAGTTGATCGTCGAACGTTTCTAACGATCGTTCCGGAAACAAACGGGATCGCGTCGTGGAGCGGTTAGCTCCGACCCAGTACTACCGAATATTCGGACAGGAACAATGAGAATGCACGTCGCGCCTGTAAACCAAGGTAATCCAATGAAATCTCGTAGCTGGCAGGCAGGTTTCGCTGTTTCCGTCTCCGGCCGCTTGTACGGCCCTTTATCATTCCGTGTTCATCCGTAAAATTGCGCATGACTTTTCCAAGTTGTCACGCCGTATTAGAACGTGCACGATTTGTTCACGAAACTCGATAGTTCCCTTTAACGCTACCGCATGTACTATTCTATGTACGTGTGAGAAATCATGTTTCCAAAATATGAGAAAATTTAGTTAACAAGTATTATATATATAATTCTTGGATTGATTTCTTTGGATTCTGGAATTATGCGAATTTGTTTAATTCTATAAGATAATCTTGGAATTTTATTCCATCTAATAATCAGATAATTGTTTAATATTTCCTCCCGGCTCTTCTCGATAACTCGACTAAGTTTTTGTAAAAAATAAAAATGCGGCGCTATTAAATTTGTCCGGGAAACGAATTTAGTTAGTTGTACACGCCGTTCAAGATGCTGTTCAAAGTGGCGGAAGAGATAAGAGGGATAAAAGTGAACGGGGGTGGTGGAAGTAAAATTTTGTAATGCTTGTTACGCGGTCAGACTTCGGAAAGTCTGGCGGACCGGCGGATACCGAGACCACGGGCGTCGCACCGTGGGGGAGTTGCGAATGTCCTCCTCGGAGGGAATCGAGTTACGACTCGCCCCGAGTAGAACTTCCAGCCGTTTTCAACGAACGATTCAATAAGTCTCTGACAGCTCGTTCCCGGACACTTTAATTTTCGTGTTTCCATCCTTGATAAAAACTTGCAAACTACATTTATACAGCGTGGAATTTCCCGGAATCGAGTATATCGATTTAACGAGACATCAAACTGGTAGGAAATTCACTTTTCCCGAGCCAACTCCTTTCTTATGCGAAACGAATGGACGATTACTATGCATCGATGCATGATTACTAACCATTCTTAAGTGATAAAGTACTACGTCACTTTTCTAACATTTGTCGGTAAATTTTTAATGTTTCTTACTCTGCTTTGTCAATAACTAGGCAAAAATATGCGAAATATGGGTTCATTCGATTGTATGTCTTATGTTTTTAAGAGAGTGAAGACAAAAATTTTAATGATTAGTTCAGCTCCATTTTAGGGTGTTCTTTTATTCAGAATACTTAAAAGAGACAGATAAATCATAAAAAAAAGGGTGACCAAAGAGGCTCTGGATAGTTAAAAACTCCTACATCCAAATATTTCGAGTAAATAACATTAGAAGAATAAAATGACAAAGTAGGGAATTCGAATAGGGTAGTCAAAGAAGAAAGACAACAAAAGTACATTTCTGTAGAGTCACCATAGCTTCAGTCTAACACTTATTTCATTAACCATCAACATAATCTCATTGACTAATGATTAGAGCGTTCCTTGAGCTAAACATTAAAACGAATTTTCTGTTGATTCTCCAAGAAATAAAGACATAGAATCGAATGGAAACCCACAATTGTAGTCAATGTAATAAGTAACATCAACATTCTCCCTCATCGCGCAACTATTGGAGTTTACCCCCTTAAGTGACCCGTAGTATATCTCTTATGCTTTGCTATCAAAAGAAAACTTGCTCTTGCCTTTATTGCAATGCGTCCCAATAAAGGAGGTAATAGAGTGTAATGGAGAAGGTGACTGACCGTGAAGTAAATTTCTATTTAGTCGGCGCCGCGAGACAGGGTGGGTTTAGGGGTCAGTAAATAACTAGCGAGGATCGTGCGAGTCCGGCAAAAGGCGCGCATATCGAGGGCGGAAATCAAGAGGGCGACAGAGGAGGGTGACAAAGGAACGGGAACGGGCATCGAGGGGGGATCACTGGATCATGAGGCATGATTTCACGGAACGGTGGCTGGCTGAGTGTCATGCCATCGGATGCCGGCATGTGGCTGTGCGCGCTTCATGTATCATGTATAGAGTGTGTGACAGAGTTTCAGGGAAGAGTACTGCTGGAAAGGGAACGGAAACTGGGGAAAGCGTTTCCATATACCCCGCCACCGGGAATACTTGATTCAAAAGCAGATGTCACTTCCGAAACACGCGTCGCTCCGCGTATTTCCGCGTGCTTATTGTTCGAAAGTATTCGCTGCCACTCGCAACTAACCGTAGGAAGGTGCTAGCCGGTGCTATTTTCTTGCACGATTTCACTTGTAATTTACGGGATCCAATCAGAGAGTTTAAAGTTAACGACGTATGCATTTCAGATTTAGATTAGTTTCAGATTAGCAGAACGAATGTTGCTTACATCTATGC
>NW_017174873.1:5726-7610 GCF_001652005.2 Ceratina calcarata | reverse complement strand
TTATAGTATTTTTATATTTTTTTTATCCTAAACTGTGTGCCAAACGTGATAATTCTTCATCAGTTAAATTGATAGCTATTACGTAGCCAATTAACAAATGACGAGGATCTCATGAAAAGCTGATTGTCTCATTTGTTCAACTGTTCAACCATAATTTAACCGTGATTCCAATACACTTCCCGGATTGTAGGATATCGATCTTTTTTACGCGAACGTTCCACCTTCTCTGAAAATTTAATTAAACTGGCAGAAGTTTTCTTTTGACAATTAGGATTCGTTCGCGTTACGAAGCGCGGTACATCCAATTAAACGAACTCGATATTATTCCAGGGCATATGAAATATTCCAGCGTGCGTCTATAGAACCTGTCTGTCTTAAAATACGTCGGTTAAACAGATTTTTTCTGTGAGCAGAAACAACCCTTTCCCGGGCGCCGGGAACAGCGGGAATTTAATTCCGTTAATACAGTCTTTATGCGCTCTCCGGTTGGGAAAGTACATTTCCAGGGATCCGTGCTTTTTTAACGTCGGATTCCTCGCTGATTCCGCTATGTTTCACCGTACGAAATTGTTTATTTTTCCTGGGAACGTTCGTAACCGTGTAGTAAGTGACCGGAAAGGGATGGAAGTATAATGGGCTGAAAAGTAAATGAAGAAAGCCGTATTTAAAAATTATAGCGCGAACATAATGGAGCGACCGGTTAATTTTTCGCGGAAACGGACAGGGAAAGCGAAATTCGAGACCGCTGATGCTTCTCCGGTAACATTACATTCGTTCTGAAGCCGGAATTATATGTGCTTCTACGCGTTGTTTTCCTGTTTGAAACCTTTTTACCCCTTGATACGTAGCGAGTTACGGATGACCAGCGCAGCGTGTCGCAGTTTTACGATATTTCTCTCCGATTTCTGGAATTTCAAGTACAAACGAATCATTGAGTTCTCATTCTGAAAACGGTTATGCGAATTTTACGTATTGTATGAACGAAGAACTTAAAAATTGTCCTCATCCTTTTCAGTTTTTTGTTATAGCGATCTCTCTAATACCCAGAAACAACTAATTCAGTAAGTTTAATATTAAAATGAGATTAAGAAAGTTATTCATTTTTTAGATGTCTACGAATGTTTTCGAACTTCACTTAGGACTCTACTATTTAACAATTTAAAATTAATTAAGTCACTGTGACAAATTCATTGTTATTTACATAATTCATTGGTCGATTATTGTTCTTTAATTAAGTGCATGCTCAAGTGAGCCATTCACGCGGGAAATTATGAATGAACCGATGTAGACGGGAAACCGGCGATTGATTTCCGCTCGATCAGCTAGTAACCGGATAGCAACGGCTGGAAAAATTAATTAGCCGTGGCCGGTGGACAGGTGCGGCGACAATCTCGCCACTTTCCCCAGCGCGATCCTCGAATAAGATGAGCCAGCTAAAAGAGCTAATAATCAGCGCGCGGGTGTCAAAGCCCCGTTGGCTCTCGTTCTCGACCCTGTGCCGCTTCGCTCACGCTCCGTGGGACACATTCATGTCAATCCCAGACACCATACGTGCGTATGGGACTTGTCCCAAATTCCCTGGAACTATTCCGAGTGCGTTCAGCACGCGAAGCAGCGCAGTTCTCCGTGTTGATTAGGCGTATCCGCATTTCGTACGGATGCATTCCCATCATCGCATGCATGCAATTACATCGCGTATTGTAACTTAGTATAAAACAAGATATATGTCACACCGAATTAACGATTAAATTCACTTCAAACCGGTATAACGTTCGTGTATAAACCAGTACATATTATTGAATATTTTGTCGAGATGTACATTGACTCCCATTGATATTCAGAGATACTTTAAAATTGAGTGACTTCTTTATCACTATTTCTACC
>NW_017174873.1:2587-4009 GCF_001652005.2 Ceratina calcarata | reverse complement strand
AGTGAATAAAAATATTATTCGATTTCATTTTATTATTATTTTATTTAATTTGATCAGACTTAGTTGTGATTTATGTGTTTTAATATTGTAATTTGAAATGAGTATTCGCTCTATTAAAGACGCTGAAATTGTTGAAAACCATCCAACACGAATTTGTTCTCAATATTTATTCAAATTATCATTCCTCAAGTACATATATAAGTAGAGTTTAACAACACCTTTTTCGCGTACGTGTCTTTATTTTTTAATAGGAAAGCTATCAATTAATAATGTCATGGTCGACAAACTGCGAAGTATTTCTTGTTTCCAAGTTCATCTCGACCCATTCCTTTTTCTTCATGTACGGATAAATTTACCCTCTTCTCTTGGATAAGTTCCACCCGCGCAAACTTTCCTCTCATTTTCCAATAACTTAGCTAATAGCTGAAGGGGAATGGAAGCTTGACCAATAATTGCTCAGGTGTTATTAGTCCTTAAGATTTATTTTTCCTCAAAGAGTGTCGGGAACTTTTTCCGCCTCCTGTAATTTCGACTCTCACCCAGCAAGCTCGTGCTGTTTGTTGTCAATAAATACTCCAGACATCGTTTGATCACTATTCTCAATATTCAAACGACAAATTAATTTGTAAAATTCTTGGACTCTACTATTTAACAATTTAAAATTAATTAAGTCACTGTGACAAATTCATTGTTATTTACATAATTCATTGGTCGATTATTGTTCTTTAATTAAGTGCATGCTCAAGTGAGCCATTCACGCGGGAAATTATGAATGAACCGATGTAGACGGGAAACCGGCGATTGATTTCCGCTCGATCAGCTAGTAACCGGATAGCAACGGCTGGAAAAATTAATTAGCCGTGGCCGGTGGACAGGTGCGGCGACAATCTCGCCACTTTCCCCAGCGCGATCCTCGAATAAGATGAGCCAGCTAAAAGAGCTAATAATCAGCGCGCGGGTGTCAAAGCCCCGTTGGCTCTCGTTCTCGACCCTGTGCCGCTTCGCTCACGCTCCGTGGGACACATTCATGTCAATCCCAGACACCATACGTGCGTATGGGACTTGTCCCAAATTCCCTGGAACTATTCCGAGTGCGTTCAGCACGCGAAGCAGCGCAGTTCTCCGTGTTGATTAGGCGTATCCGCATTTCGTACGGATGCATTCCCATCATCGCATGCATGCAATTACATCGCGTATTGTAACTTAGTATAAAACAAGATATATGTCACACCGAATTAACGATTAAATTCACTTCAAACCGGTATAACGTTCGTGTATAAACCAGTACATATTATTGAATATTTTGTCGAGATGTACATTGACTCCCATTGATATTCAGAGATACTTTAAAATTGAGTGACTTCTTTATCACTATTTCTACCAAGCGTTGTCAAAAGACACCTATTGAAATTTTAGCCTAAA
>NW_017174873.1:0-2031 GCF_001652005.2 Ceratina calcarata | reverse complement strand
TAAATTAATAGCGTTACATCAAGTATATTTATTGAACTGCTGAAAAATGTTATGTGTATATATCCCAATTTGTTAGACATACATACATACATATATGTATGTAATAAGAATGAGTCGCGAGATATAAGTGAAGGAGAAAGAGTCAAGCGAAACAACGAGCGTGAGTAGCAGGTATAAGCTAAAGATCCAATAGTGCAGGTGACTTTCCGTTCGACTTCTTTCGTAACGTTCCAAATTACGTAGACCATATCTCGATTTGATCGTTAGCGGTCGTTGTTTTTGAAACGGGGTTTCAGTTCTTTCTAATCCCTAATCGTTCATTAGTGACGGAGGCATCTGATTGAGCTCCAGATAAGAACGTCTAACATTTTTCTGATTGCTTCGATAAAAATAGATAGAAGACAAGTAAAATTGAAGAAAAATAGGAAGAAATCATGACCGTAAGGAAACCGATAATAAATCAGACAATATTATAAGTGAATAAAAANATATTACTTGGTAAAAGCTTCGAGTTTTCATGTTAAAATTGTAGAACTTGATTCATAAACGTGAACTATAAAAAAGATAGTAAATTAGTAATAAGAGAAGGAATAGACATAGGAATGGAAAAGCAAGGGTTAGTGTTTATAGAATAAAGGAAGAAATAAAACCAACTTAATTCTTGAGTACTTCTAAATATAAGAAATACAACAAACTTAATTCTTGAGTACTTCTAAATATAAGAAATACAACAATCATTTCTATAACGAGAATCCTTAGTCTACGGCGATCACCAATTTACCTGGCTGTTCCAGCTGTTAAATTTAAATCAAGCCATCGTAGACGCGGCCTCAAGCGAAAGGTACCATAGGAGTTCATAGACGACAGAAGGGTAAGCGACGGTGGAAGGAGAACAAGGGTGGGCGGTGGACGGGGATGAAAAAATAATTAAAATCAATCGGCGAGGCAAGGTAGAAAAGAGTATGGTATAAGGTGCATGACGGACGGGAGAAGCGAGAATAAATACCCACCTAACGAGCACGGAAATTGACGGACCCGTTTGAGGGTGCTTGAACCTGCAGTACTTCCCATCGGGACGTCGGAGGTCGAGCGATACCTTTGTCCCTCGTTAAATTCCAAAGGCGATGATATTTTGCCCGGTCCGCCCGCACCCATCCCTCCCCTCCCAACGCCACCATCGCTACCAACGACCACCCTTTGCCCCGTTCTTTTCAATCTCATTCCACCAATGACATTCCTCCCTGTCCACGAAAGAATAAGGAGTGATCTGGAAATGTCCCACTAAAATCGACGAAAATGCTGTTCTCTTCAAATTGCTCAGAGACTTTGAATTATTAGACGCGCATCCCTTTCTTAATTGAACTATGAATTTACGTTCCATAAAACGTTCGTCCGGTAAAATAGTTTAGTATGAAATGAAATAATACTCTGATAATCTTTACTACTATATTAGACACATAGTATTATATCATTAATACACATTAATCCACTGCAAGCCTAACTATTTCAATTCAAGACCAAAATATTTCATTCTTCTAAAACAAAGTATATACGAATATTTTATATATTTTCTGTTATTTATAATATACATATTTTTGTGCCATCATGAAGAGGAACATTTTCGCATTATTCCTGATTACATCCAATTTACTGGCTGTTTATCAAATCACTAAGGAGCAGCATAAAAGATTTGATCGTTTGGATACTTTCTCAGCAGTGACTTTTAGTGATAACTGAGAGAGGAGTTACACAGCATGCCATTTCCATAAAACATTACGACTTATAAGGGTCGTATCCGTGGAATCTCATAATGCAACATCCGTGCAATAAAAGCAACGAGGCAACGACGTTCCCTATTACCAGGCACCCGGGCACCGTTACGACTAGATATATAAAAAAAAAATTGCCTATCCGTTGCGCTTAATTTCGGTTATTTGATAGATATTATAAAAGTTGTATATTCTGCCCTTGTTTTACGACCGATACAGCTGGAATAATCGGAGCCTCCCTGAACAATAACAGTGAAACATT
>NW_017174872.1:0-202 GCF_001652005.2 Ceratina calcarata | reverse complement strand
TATTTTTATTCAAAAGCGTAATATGAATAAAATATGACTCGGCGTGTCTATTATTCTATCTTACTTGCTTTTATTCTATGAATTATTTAACCTCTTATACACTTGTGATAATTTATTGGAATTATTAATATATTTACTCAGAAGTTTTTATATACAACTTATTAGAATTAAACACGTACGCATAAACACAATGAACATCTAC
>NW_017174871.1:0-202 GCF_001652005.2 Ceratina calcarata | reverse complement strand
GAAAATAGACCTGTCCAGTGTTATAAGTGCTGGACCTATGGACATGTACGCAACAACTGTACCAGCGACATTGATATGGAAGACCACTGCTTCAGGTGTGGGCATAAATCACACATCGGTAGCACATGCTCGTCTAGCGACCCAATTTGTAAAATATGTGAACGCGCAGGGCTAAAATCGAATCACAGAATGGGTACGTTAT
>NW_017174870.1:0-202 GCF_001652005.2 Ceratina calcarata | reverse complement strand
TTTTTTTTCAAAAGTTCGCTGTTTCGATGCTGGGATGGTCGGATTTTGTCAACATCAATAAAATGCCAAACAACCATATGTAACTCATTAAATATCGAAGTTAGAAGGAAAACAACTTTTATTCGAAACATTCTTCGCAATTTTGAAAAAAAAAAAAATTTTCGTCAGCGTCGATACTTAATTGGATATTTCCTTCTATACT
>NW_017174869.1:0-202 GCF_001652005.2 Ceratina calcarata | reverse complement strand
TTAATTTCCTTGCATTGTTATTCATATAGTTTATTATTCGTCATTTTCTTAAAACACTTTGCGGTTCACGCGACAAAAGCCGGGCGTCCGAGCCAACGCTCCCGATTGGAAGCTCGCGTCAACCGAGCGCTCTGATTGGTCGGGTTTCTTTTGTTAATAACTCCTCAACCACACCTCGGACAACTTTTTCGCTAAGGAAAAT
>NW_017174868.1:0-202 GCF_001652005.2 Ceratina calcarata | reverse complement strand
TTATTTAAGCGTAAGTGAGTTATAATCCGAGAGGGGCAATGGAATTGTTTCGCGAACGGTATTCCGATCGGAACTGAGAATTAAAGTAAAAACGTGTATGCAAATATTCAATTGCAATGTGCAATGTGACAGTGGATTTGTAAAATTAAAAGTGGCAGTGAATTTGAAAAGTGTAAAAGTGACAATTTTTGTTTTGTGAAAA
>NW_017174867.1:0-202 GCF_001652005.2 Ceratina calcarata | reverse complement strand
TTGTTTCCCATACTACCTTCTGAAACATCCCATAACAACAAAGTAACTAACAAGAAATCGACTGATTTAACTTGAACTAAAGGCAAACTTAAATTAAAATATACAGAATGGGAGAAAGAGGTCTGAATGAGAGAGTTTTAACTAAAAAGAGGAGCAGGTAATTGGGGACGCAACATTCCGCTTGAACATGGAGAGAAAACAG
>NW_017174866.1:0-202 GCF_001652005.2 Ceratina calcarata | reverse complement strand
GCGCTGTGACCAATCAGTGGCAACAGCACATGCGTAGAAGCAGTACAGGCACATATTGGTCCTCAGGAACCAATCATAAGTGGACCAACAAGTCGTTGGAGAGCCGAGGCTATGACGTGCTATTACTGCGGTCGGCGCGTAATTCAAATCTCTGGAGGGAACGCTCACGTATGTTCTATATTATAGCAATTGATGTATAAGA
>NW_017174865.1:0-202 GCF_001652005.2 Ceratina calcarata | reverse complement strand
CCGTAACGCTCGAAGCCATAGCCGCGCTAATACACGAAGCAAATAAACAAGCGATAGACGGGATAATGCGCGTAATTTCGGAAAGTAATGAACTCTTAGAACAGTCAATTTCTAAAATAACGGAGGAACGCGCAAATCGCGATCGGGGAGAGATCTTGCAAACGGTCGAACAGCTTAGGTCAAACGTTAACGAAGACGTATC
>NW_017174863.1:0-202 GCF_001652005.2 Ceratina calcarata | reverse complement strand
CAACCTTAAATAGGGACAATTACCTGTTTGGCACCCACTTATTGTTAAAGGAAACTGACCTCTGACCCTGTACAGTCAAGAATGAGTTATACTGAAGGCATTGTCTATCAACAAATTTCTTATACATAAATATTATAAAATAATGCAAGAACTTGAAGAATGAAAAGAGGGAAACAGTCGTTTGAACAATTGCGCATTTATT
>NW_017174862.1:0-1080 GCF_001652005.2 Ceratina calcarata | reverse complement strand
GTAATAGGAATCTATAATAACAAATTCAACATGCCAGCATTGTTTAAGTATATGTCTAGCCTATACATCCTTAAAATACGCTGAGAAGTCAGGAAGAGGAGCAATGATCATCAAAGTACAGTGATTTAAATCATATGCAATTCTGATATAATGCATTACAGTGAATTAAACAATAAATTACATGCCGAGTCACGTATCATAAACCTGAAGACATGCCATCAATTTCAGTAACATGTCATTCCGAGCTATGGGAGTTTTGATTTTTAAAAAATAGAGGAAGAAAGTGCAGACAGTCATAAGTCTTTGAGAATCGTAGTGCCATTCGTCAGCGAGTGTCAAACGAGAATTTATAACGGGCGAGCAGCAATTCCTGGTTCCCTGACACCGATGGTAGCCGGGTGTTTGTCCCGGAACGAGCTAATCGAAAGTCTCGAGAGCGAAGTTAACAACTCCGAGGTCGCAAGTTACGCCGGGGAAAAGATAAAAGATAAAAGAGAAGAAAGTGAGAAGGGGTCGGGGATCGAAGGGGCGAATTCTCTCGGGCGAACGAACGGGTGGAATCGGTCGGTTCGTCGCCGGGACCGTCGTAAACAACAGGCACAGCCGGCATGCGATGGAAATTATAAATGAGTCGGGGGTAAACAAGCGGCGCGAGGCGAGAAAATGGCTTTTCCTGCAGAGAAATGTGTGTCTCCCTGGTTTCCAGAGCGGAACGCTCTCTCGGTTACGTTTCCCGCCAGACTAACGTCTCTATCACTTTTAGATAAAGCAATTGCGTGACTAAAGCGAGACCAGATAATCATGGAGAGCAATACAAGGGAAGTGCCTCTTAATTTGCCTACGTCTTCCTATACTATTTTTGTTATTGTCACATTGTATTTGTCACAATTTTATTTATTTGGATTCAAGTTTATGAACCCTTATATAAATAGTTGAAAATTCCTTATGATTGAGAAATACAGGTGGAACAGTTTTATAAAATTTACTCCTCTGTAATTATTATCTTTTCTAAAAGTTCATTGCTTTAAATATTTGGACACAGCGTTTTATTACACGTTTTAAACTTTTGGCAGAAATCTT
>NW_017174861.1:0-202 GCF_001652005.2 Ceratina calcarata | reverse complement strand
GGAGAGAGAGAGAGAGAGAGGAGTGCCTCGACAGGGCATGCATTCTAATGCAATTTTCTTTTCACTTTTCTGTTGCTACAATTGTTCATTTCAGTCAGCACATATGTCTAAAAATAAAATAAAAATCATAAAAATTATGTACAAATAGGAAAAAAAGTGATTTATTCACCTTTAATCTCACTATAAAATGAATCCTTAATCA
>NW_017174860.1:0-202 GCF_001652005.2 Ceratina calcarata | reverse complement strand
TTCCTCAAATCCATTTCCGCCATCTTAAACAGCCTCTTACGTGAACGAACACACTGAATATCTTGCACGCGAAAACTTCTCGCTTTCTCAATAAGCGAAATATTAATATAAAACAAAAATTCAAAATACACTTCGACTTTCTGGGCCCATAACCTGTTGGGTTGAATGAAATAAGACGTGTCGACTGAATGCGTTTTATATT
>NW_017174859.1:0-202 GCF_001652005.2 Ceratina calcarata | reverse complement strand
CGTACTTATGTTTGGAATAAGTGTAGAATATTTAAAAATAAATGGGTAAAAGTTAACCCTTGTCATGTTCCACATCATAATCAGCAGGGAAATGATATTGAAGTTGCAATTAATAGTCTAAGTCCTTCTTGGGTCTGTACTGACCCCAATTGGGTTCCTAGTTGTAATAGTAGTGAGTTTTTTGATATGTATTTTGATTTTG
>NW_017174858.1:0-202 GCF_001652005.2 Ceratina calcarata | reverse complement strand
GTTCACGCCCGGTAGAATAAACTTGTGATTTACATTCCAAATTGGAATTCACTTGCATTCATTTAAAAAAAACCCTGTCTCAAAGTGCTCCTCCTCGAAATCCGGACCCCGTTAGGTCATCTCCTAACAGAGGTGGAAGGTCGAACACGCAGCACGTCAAGCGGACGCCATTATCACACAATACACAATTTTCACAATTTTA
>NW_017174857.1:0-202 GCF_001652005.2 Ceratina calcarata | reverse complement strand
ATATATTTCGAATAGTATTTATTATTTATACATAATACATGATAGACATGTAATAATAATAAATAGCGTTTGTTTAGTCTCATTTTAATGAGAAGAACATCATAAATACAATAATGAAGTTTTTATAAAAAGCATAATTGACCTAAAACAATGAAAAGAATTTGTTGGTGAATTAGTATTAATCTCACCAATCTTTAATGTT
>NW_017174856.1:0-202 GCF_001652005.2 Ceratina calcarata | reverse complement strand
GAAGCTTTTCAAGAATCGTTTGCAGGTGCTTTTCGTGTTCTTCGTGCGACTCTGAAAATATGATGATGTCGTCAATATAACAAAAGGCAAAGTTCATGTTTCGTAGTATGGAATCCATGAATCTTTGGAAAGTTTGGGTAGCACATCGTAAACCGAAGGGCATGACCACAAACTCATAAAGGCCGAATGGCGTCGTGATTGC
>NW_017174854.1:0-202 GCF_001652005.2 Ceratina calcarata | reverse complement strand
GGATAGCAATGAGTCATACTGCTTAAGTTTATCTAAATGAGTTAAGTTTACAGTTCCTATTAAAATAATTGCAGTTATTAAGTGAATAATATGCGTTTTTTTACCAAGAGTGGACTTAAGCCACTTTCAAATTAAGAATTTGTATCATTCTATTAACACTAGAAAGACTGAAACTTAGTATATACCTATATTGCCCAAAAGC
>NW_017174853.1:0-202 GCF_001652005.2 Ceratina calcarata | reverse complement strand
GGAATATCCGAGGACGGATATTAACGCAGGATGGCCGAGTGTGGGAATGTAAGGGGCCACGTGTCATCAGGCGGCGCGTGGAGGACCCGCGGAGGTCAGCGGAAGCGGATTAACGGCAACTATCCGTGCAAAGTCGATATTGTTTAGACAATGTTTCGAGTTCCGCGGATGATGTCGATGATCAAGGGCCGCCGCGAGCCGT
>NW_017174852.1:0-202 GCF_001652005.2 Ceratina calcarata | reverse complement strand
TAAAATTTTCTTAAAATTCATTCAATGTTATGACTGAAGTACAACCACTTTTCTGATCTATCTTCTTTCGATCAAACTCGGGTTTCTTTCTGTTCGATTTTAATCCAATTCGAATTACTCAAACTTCTAAAGGATATAAAGGAAAGCGTAGACTTCAAGCTTTATTTTGAGCTAATGTTAAACTCATTTCGAACAATATTAA
>NW_017174851.1:0-1080 GCF_001652005.2 Ceratina calcarata | reverse complement strand
TTATAGTAGCCACCCCCAGGATTGGTCATTTGGTCATTCGGTCAAGGATCGTAAAATAAAAACGCCAAGATTTGCTTTTATTAATTTATTAATCAGAATTCAGTAATTTTTATAATACATTAGTACGGTCTAATTCGAAACTCCCAAAACCGATTTCAATAGAATAGTACAATAAATACGCAAAGTAGAATGAATTTTAACAAGAGTGTCTTATAAGAAAATGAGCCGAGTTATTTTCGAATCTCTATATAACGTGAAAATCGCAGTTCTCTCTTATCGTTCTAATTTAATTCATGATTTTCTGTAACTGAAAGTACATATAGAATTCTCCAGCAGACCATGAAAATTGTTTTACTCGCACAAAACAATTTGCACCACGTAGTTATCTAGGTTTTACGCTTGACACCAAAGAACTTCCCTTTAACAAAGTGTTCCTTATCGAAACGAACCGTTCTATTAACTCGATCCTCTCCCGCATGCAACAAAAGCCCGGAGTTCGGCCTCTCTCGAGTTTTCGCCGCACCACCTCTGTTATCTCTGAAATCTCGATCGGTGAAATTCAAGCGGCGACGCTTCTAATGCACCATCGATCCTAATAATGGACCGAACGTCGTTCAAACGTGCCTTTCCCTTTGCCTTTCTCCGGCAGCTCTTGCTTCTCTTCCCTTTTCGCCGGTACAAGCGGTTAAACGGTGCAAATAGTGAGTAAATCCAACGGGAGGAAGGCCCAGCGTCTTTAACAAAGCCACCCACTCTTCTATACCGCGTGTACTTTTTCCACGGTATCGCCGACTGAATGGAACCTCGCTTCCGTCACTGTCGATCGACGTAATGGAATTTTCTAAGATAAACTTTAAGCCCGCTCGCACTGCCTTCGAAATACGAATTTAATCTCGAGACGTCGGCGCACGTAATCTATGTAAGTCACCGGGAATAGAAAATATTCTTCGCGCGAAATTACATTAGAATATTTATACTGGACGGATTCTGGGTCTGATCTACCTGTTCATATCCCAATGTATTGTCTTTGATTTAGCCTTGCAAAAGACAATTTCTCTGTTAACTTTATCCCTCGTGATA
>NW_017174850.1:0-202 GCF_001652005.2 Ceratina calcarata | reverse complement strand
CTGTCTTCTTCAAATGATATATGCTTCTTATATTACAAATGTAATATCTATGAACACATCTTTTGACACTAACAATGTAATGCTCACTGCGAAGACTGCCAATTTATTTTTAACACTTGTTTCTTTCTTGATTGAACAGAACTGGAAAACTAGTACATATTCTGATTTCTGATATGTTTCTTGATACATTTTCGTCCATGTT
>NW_017174849.1:0-202 GCF_001652005.2 Ceratina calcarata | reverse complement strand
TGCGTTGCGACAGTTGGTACGATTGGTACCAAACCGTTTGAAGATAAAACGAAGTGACGACGATAGGTCGTTTTTCATTCGATCATTGATCGTTCGACATTAACCACTCGATCATTCGACTCTGTTCGAGTCGAGATCCTTCGAGATTCCAACCCGAGACTCATAGAATCTGTTCACTCTCGTTACTGTTAAATAAAGTATT
>NW_017174848.1:0-202 GCF_001652005.2 Ceratina calcarata | reverse complement strand
ACAGCCCATGAACGCATGCGCTCCCTTCCCCATGAAGCAAATTGCTGGTGATACTGTGATGCACTCTACAAGTTTCAACTAGTTTCAGTGCATTCTACAATTGAAAATACGTAGTATAGATAGCTATGCGCATGCTCACATGACTATGCGAACAATGAGCATGCGTGAAGATATGTAACAGATCAGCCTCCCAGCCAGGGTG
>NW_017174847.1:0-202 GCF_001652005.2 Ceratina calcarata | reverse complement strand
CTTAGGTCTTGGGAATATTCAATTAAAGTTTAGAATTAACAATTTTACTATTCAATTCCTCAATCTTACCAAAGAGACTATAAGTTCTTAGAATAGGACTATACTTTTCAACAGTTTATTGCATTTAATAAAAGATAAGAATAATTTATTTCATGTACTTTTAATACATTTTTACTTGTCTATCACTGATAGTCAGAGTCGT
>NW_017174846.1:0-202 GCF_001652005.2 Ceratina calcarata | reverse complement strand
TCTAAGACTTGGGGCTCGACTATTTCTGCTTCTTGAACTTCCATCGCCTCCTTGGAGGTTGCTGTATTATCGGCACACACATTACCGCTCCAATCTTCTCCCTCGAAGGCGTTGCTCGGTCCGGCGCAAGCCGACTGGCTAGGATCATTTGGGAGCGGAAGCTGTACCGCTTGCGTAAATTTACCCCTGCCTTTGGAGTTAT
>NW_017174845.1:0-202 GCF_001652005.2 Ceratina calcarata | reverse complement strand
TAAGAAGTGTCAAATATAAAATAATGATATTATATGTAAATTTAAAATATTTATAATAATTTATTCATATTCTTTATTTCATAAAAAATGGAGCAAATGTTCAAATCGTTAGAAATACAGAAAAGAGAACGTCAACCGGTCACGGCGACCGGACCGCCCGCGGCGGCCGGATCGTCGACGGCGTCCGGCCCGTCGACGGCGT
>NW_017174844.1:0-202 GCF_001652005.2 Ceratina calcarata | reverse complement strand
GAGGATATAAGCGCCCTTTCAAGGTACATTCTGCGTAAACGCTTATAAGTCGACTCGTATCCCATATATCTATAAAACAAGAAAAAATGCCTCTTGAGAACCCTTGAAGAAGGTGTACGTCAACGGAAACTTCCCGACAAACTATTTGGATGCCGGAATTCTGAGGGATACTTGCGGATATAAGCGTCCGTTCGAGTTACAT
>NW_017174843.1:0-202 GCF_001652005.2 Ceratina calcarata | reverse complement strand
GTTCAAAGGTTTATCACCGTTTTTTCTGAGTTATTTTCGAGATCAAAGTGAAGTTGTCTTTAGATTATTGCTAATTATCATAAGAGTACATGCAAATTTTAAGTCACTATACTTTTTCAAAAAACCCATGAATTGATTTATAATTTTACAAGTAGTTTTTTAATAGTAACAGGAATCTATAATAACAAATTCAACATGCTAG
>NW_017174842.1:0-202 GCF_001652005.2 Ceratina calcarata | reverse complement strand
GGGAACATGTTTATGAATCATTTCAATTGTAAGAGTGAGCACGTGAATCACATTGAAAGGATGTATTAGAATACGAGAGGAGTGACAAATAAATTTGTAAAGCTCTATTAAATATTTTTATTTTCTTCTTTCTCCTCGTACATTTCCTCCAAAGCACTTGATACCAAGTTGTAAACCTCACGTTGCACTGTATTCCGCCTGC
>NW_017174841.1:0-202 GCF_001652005.2 Ceratina calcarata | reverse complement strand
CAGAGGTTTTCTTACTAAAAATGTTTTTCCGATAAAACATGTTCGGCCGAATTTCGTGTTTATGTATAGTTGAACAAATCGATGCATATTCGATGAAAATCGATTCGTACGAATTCAATTGTATACGCCTAAAATATGTATACAATAAATTGATCAAGGCCGTGATGAACCGATGGTATCTGATTCGTTACGCGTGTACGTG
>NW_017174840.1:0-1081 GCF_001652005.2 Ceratina calcarata | reverse complement strand
TTTTAATTTCGTTTCTTCGTGCAAATGTTTTGTAGTGTTTTTGTAGTCTCGCAGGGAAATCGAAATCTTTTTTATATTTAAATTTCAAGTGGCAAGGTAATTTTTTTAACGGTGAAGTTTGAAACTCGGTAGTATAGCATCGTTCTATTTTCGCGGATAATCAAAGGTAAAACTACTTGTAACTGTTTTACTTGGTAATACTTGACAGGGTTTTACCAAACGTAAAGGAGTTTTCCCACGGCCTTTGCGATGATTTATGCATCGGGAACGATTCCAGGCGAATTAAGTTCCATAGAAGCGACGATATCTGCGTTCCCTGTTTCGTCGAAAATCACCGTCACCACAGCGCCGGGTGTGGAGGCGGGTTAAAACCCGGAGGGGAAGTCTCCCGATTTCGATCGAGATCCATTTAACCCGCGGATTCGATTCGCGAGATTCGCTGCGGCGAGGGAAAAGAAAAGAGCCGGGAGGGTGGGCGTACGGACGGATGAAGCGCGATTAATTATGCAGAGAAACTGCGATCGATGGAGGAACGTGCTCCCATAAAATATTGATACCACGAATAGACTTCACTACCATAACCGTTTTCTATTCTCCACCCTCGATCCTGCAACTACGGCCATGTTATTTCATCGAGGAGAAAGTTCCACGATGAGATAGATAGAGAGAGAGAGAGAGAGAGATATACGTGAGAGGTCTCGATTGTTCTATGCGAGGCTCGTAGTTCAAAACGAACAAATAAAATTTCAAGTGATAAGAGTTCCCAGGAAATAGCTTTTGCTTTCGAATCTTATTAATGCTTTCCCTTGGGAAAGAGGATTAGAAGGAAATGGCAGGCGAGAGGTTTGAGGTGCTGAAAATCAGGAGTACTCAGAGGAAATTCACTTAAAACCCCTGCATTGGTTAACTTTTTATATTTAATGGAAATGCGATTAAATACAACCATTTGACAATAATAATTCGCGTTCGCTATTCTATCGGAATGACTATTGCAATCATTATTTATCCTCACTCTCGTTTTTATACTTTTTTGTAAGCCAGTTTTGTTATATTTTAGTTCTTTCTCGTTTTTTCTTTTATG
>NW_017174838.1:0-202 GCF_001652005.2 Ceratina calcarata | reverse complement strand
ACGTTTGATAAGTGAGTGCTATTTCTTCCTGAGTTTAAAAACAGGTTTCCTTTGCCATCTACTTTTACGTTTGCATTTTTATTTTTGTTAGCACATTTGATTCCTTCTCTTGGACTTTTGGAGAAATTTTTTAGTATAAGCCCTTTATTGATAATATATTCAGTTGCTCCTAAGTCCCCTATGAATGTTATGTTATCCATAT
>NW_017174837.1:0-202 GCF_001652005.2 Ceratina calcarata | reverse complement strand
CGCTCCCGATTCGAAGCTCGCGCCAACCAAGCGCTCTGATTGGTCAGGGTTTTTTATTAATAACTCCTCAACCACGCCTTAGACAACCTTTTCGCTAAGGAAAATGTTGTTTAGAATTACGTCAGGAACCTCCCATTTCTAGTTTTGGAACACTCTGTATATGTTAAGTTTCAGTAAATTCTGAACGGTAATTCTCACGTTT
>NW_017174836.1:0-202 GCF_001652005.2 Ceratina calcarata | reverse complement strand
ACCCCAATTCGGCCCTTTTTTTGGAGTCTGGGTTCTCTCATGCTACGTGCTCGGCCTCGCCATGATACTGATGCCCTGTCTCTCGGTTTCTCGCTCTGCCACCCGGTACTCGCTGGGGCAGAGTTCTTTGCATCCCTCAATGCGACTGGGATGCACGTCGAGCGCGTCCCCGCCGTTCCTCATATCTGTCTGGATTCCCCTG
>NW_017174835.1:0-202 GCF_001652005.2 Ceratina calcarata | reverse complement strand
TTTGGCTGGTAATTTTATGCATTCACGAGTTATAGACGCAGGCAATGTACATCTAGTGGATCCGTATAATGCCGATAATTTAACGCCTCTCGATTGTATACACGTGGGTGCAACAACTAGAAAAATTTTAGACCAATTCAGGAGTTCAAATGACGATGATGATGTGGAGGACAAAATTCTGGATTTCTATAAACATTGCCAG
>NW_017174834.1:0-202 GCF_001652005.2 Ceratina calcarata | reverse complement strand
TCCTTTCCGTTTTAAAAGATACACTTGGGCTGCTTCAATTCACCACAAAGCGTAAAAACATTTTTATCTACAATACCTTAATACTGGCTACTCTGATAAATGCGTTATGAATGTGATTAGAGATAGTGACGAATAATGAATCAACTTCTTAAAACACGATATCAACAATCAATCAAATTTATCTTCGTATCGTCGAAATGAG
>NW_017174833.1:0-202 GCF_001652005.2 Ceratina calcarata | reverse complement strand
TTGTTACGGTGTTTCATACCGTATGTAATCATTAGCATTTAAATGTGTAGTATTCTTATTCCAAGTATTAAAAGTTTTATACAGATCATACTTCGTTGCATAAATAGAAAAATAATTTTGTTCTACTTATATTTAACGCACTATGATCAAAGATCCTAATTTTCTAATTTTCTTTAGTATTCATACTTCAAATTGTTTCCAT
>NW_017174832.1:0-202 GCF_001652005.2 Ceratina calcarata | reverse complement strand
GTAGGATATCCGAGAAATATAGAAATCTGACAAAATGGCGTTTTTAAGAAATTTTATTTAAAGATTAAGAAATTTAAATTTAAGAAATAAGAAAATAATTCCTGGCTTCGCGTCGCCATGATGGTTAGCTATATCTATTAATCCCGTCCCTGTGTCAATTCCCAATAGGGATTAACGAAGGTGAGGCCCATTTACAACGATT
>NW_017174831.1:0-202 GCF_001652005.2 Ceratina calcarata | reverse complement strand
GCACTAGAATTATATTTAAAGCAAAATAAAATGAAATGAATATAATTTGCTTATACATCATTTCTTATTTACAGTATTTTTACGATAAATGTGAAGTTGTTGGGACTGAAAGTCACACTTATCGTGTAGGAGCTATATTTTGGTGTTAATGTTAGGTTTTGCTGAAAGCCTCACACTAAAAAATGTACTACTCGTATAGTAG
>NW_017174830.1:0-202 GCF_001652005.2 Ceratina calcarata | reverse complement strand
TGATTTATTCATGAGGTATGTTCTCCTTTGTCTGTATTTCCTATATTTTCTCGGAGAGTTTTCCAATTGAACACTTTACGATAGGCGATGCTCTTCAAATTTCCGTATTGATGATATTACATTTTTATCGGAGCCTCGGTAGTTTCCGATGCAAGAAGCCTATTTTCAGTGATCTAACGACTATTCATTATTAATTATATTC
>NW_017174829.1:0-202 GCF_001652005.2 Ceratina calcarata | reverse complement strand
GTATCATTTATACTATTCATAATTTCAAATAAATAATAATAACCTAACATTTGGTCATCTAATAAAATATCTGTTTCGCAGACACGATTTTATTTTCGTCCTCGAAGACTAAAGACACTTCATTAGTTACTGTCTCTACTTCTGGAATTCCCCAGCTTTATGTTGAATCTTTTGTGAAGAACGACACTTCGTATCCAACCGT
>NW_017174828.1:0-202 GCF_001652005.2 Ceratina calcarata | reverse complement strand
GAAATCGCAGCAAAAGTTGTAATCAAGTTCCGTTCATAAACTGATTATTCGAATACATGGGAAGGAAACTATTATTGTCCGGAGACACATTGCTGTCCCATGTCTATCGAAATTACTCGTGAATAGAAATGAGATGGAATATGTCTTTCTCCCGGCAAACGTACCTCTACTCTTTAGATATAGAAATTGCTTGTCCATAGTA
>NW_017174827.1:0-202 GCF_001652005.2 Ceratina calcarata | reverse complement strand
CGTCGTACTCTTTTTCGCGACGCACTTGCGATGTTGTCTCATCAGGAGTCGACTAGAAACTGTTCCAGCAGTTTTTTGTCCCCATCGAGTCGAAGTCCTGACCCATTCGCATTTTCCCATGAAAAATTCAGACATCGCGTTATCGGTCCTTAACCCATTCGCTGCCAAGGACGAGTATACTCGTCTTTGGCAGGGTGTCACG
>NW_017174826.1:0-202 GCF_001652005.2 Ceratina calcarata | reverse complement strand
CACGTACATATAATAGTTTTTGCTATTTCTTTCTTTTACAAACGTTAAGGGTCTACAATAAAATGTAATAGGCTATATAATTAAACGATTTTGTACTAACTTGAGCTGTTACTAACATGGCAGGATAGTATTAACATGAACTAACAAAAGAATGTAATATACAATAATTAAGATCTGACAATTGATGGATTCCCTCATATTT
>NW_017174825.1:0-202 GCF_001652005.2 Ceratina calcarata | reverse complement strand
TCAAAATTATACGCTTGTTTAATTGTAAATTCTACTAATTAATCAGTGGAATGCGTTTTTCCGATTCCGTAACGCGAAATGTTAGCCTGTTAGAGGTTCCCTTCAACTTACCTCTAAACACGTTTTATACTTTGTGCGCTTCAGATGTTTTAGAAATCTGTAAGTCCTTCATGATAAGTGAAAGAAACTGTAAAATGTGTGC
>NW_017174824.1:0-202 GCF_001652005.2 Ceratina calcarata | reverse complement strand
ATATGTATATATATGTATATATATAAGTATATATATATGTATATATATGAGTATATATATATGTACATATATAAGTATATATATGTGTATATATAAGTATATATATGTATGTATAAGTGTATACATGTGTATATATATAGGTAAATATATATATCATATTCATAGATATATGTAGATATATGTAGCATATATGTATATACAT
>NW_017174823.1:0-202 GCF_001652005.2 Ceratina calcarata | reverse complement strand
TGGTCGCGTCGTCCCCACTTTCCGGCCGTGGGTAAAAATATCTCAACCCTGGTCGAGACGGCACACAGTCTTGTCAAACAGTGGACAGCATGTCGAAAGAAGTAAGTTAAAGTATATGTTATAATTGTAGATATGTGTACATGTATGTATAAATGTAGATGTATGATTATGTAGTATATATTATGATTTTTATTGTATATTA
>NW_017174822.1:0-202 GCF_001652005.2 Ceratina calcarata | reverse complement strand
TCGTAAGACATCTTATATTATTAATAATTTGTTAAAACGTACTATTGTTAAATCACATAAAATATATATATAAATATTATATACAAACCTTATTGCATCCAATAATCAGTAACAGGGACTTAGAGTTCATTAAAGAAGCAATCATAGAATAATTATTCGTCCTTATTGTTTCTACCAATCTATCATTTCAATTTATTGTATG
>NW_017174821.1:0-202 GCF_001652005.2 Ceratina calcarata | reverse complement strand
GTTTCATTTATTCTAGTTCGTTTTGTCTCATATTTAATCAATTTACGTGCAACTTTTGTTTCAGTCCTTTGCTCTCGTCGCGAGCGTGGCATACGTGCTGGGCAACGCACGAGGCAGTTGTCACTTTCCTAATTGCTCGCTATACTCGCACTCTGATTGGTCGCGGATTTTCGTTAATAACTCGATAACCATGTCTCGGATA
>NW_017174820.1:0-202 GCF_001652005.2 Ceratina calcarata | reverse complement strand
GGTCCTGAAATCCAAAAACTCGACGTCAGGAGCTCTTCTGCTTCGACTCCGCGTGCATTAAGGTCCGCGGGGTTCGTTCGCGTGGGAACATGTCGCCACTCCGCTGTAGGAAGTGTCGTCTAAATTTTCGACACTCTGTTCGCTACTACTAGCTTCCACGTAGACGGATGTTTCCTGAGCCAGGCGAGTGCTATCGTGGAGT
>NW_017174819.1:0-1083 GCF_001652005.2 Ceratina calcarata | reverse complement strand
CCCCCGTCTGACAATGCACCGTCTGAATCTGGGGTCAAGGGGGTTCGCGAGAAGGACCGCGAAGAGTAACTCGGAGAGCGTTTCCTAAATTTTTTCCTACCTCTGTTTTCCTTGTCGCTGTCCGAACCCCGGTCCGAGAACACGCTCCGAGACGACCGGCTTCGGCTCTTCCGTGCTCGACCTCTGCTGGCCGGAATAATGCAAGATGAACACACAGAGGAATCAGATGCATCGATCCAAGATTCCTCGTTCATCTCTCGCCTATGACCGATCGCGCCTCGCGGGCTACGTTCAACGCTTGTTTCTCGTTCCCTCCTGGCATGGCGCCTTGAGGTGAGCTTCTCCACGTGGAGCTTGGAGGAACGGTTTCTTCGGACGAAAAAGCTTTACTTTCGTGAATGCGTGTGTGGAACGTAACGCACAGGAAAACGTAATGTCAAAAGCCGCACGGCAACCACGAGGCGAGAGCGCCGCCGAAGCAACAACACAGACGATTAGCGAACGAACTAAATCTGAGCAATGAAGAGGAGGAGAAACTGCTAGCCGAAGTAAGTGGAAATTATATATTCAACCTTCTTCTTTGATGAAACATGTTGATCGTTACAGCTGAATGCTGATTATTTCTTTCTTATTTTACGATTACAGGGTCCTTCCAGGGAGGCGGTGAGAAAGCAAAAAAAACAGCAGCAACGACCGGACGAACGAAAAGCAGGAGCAGGCAACAGGAGATGGAAAAGTTAGTAAAGTAGTGTAAATTATTAAATGTAATGTACCGTTCACGCCATCTGCGTGTATTACTATTAAAGTATTAAATATTGCTTTGCGGAAGGTAAAAAACTGGGCACGTGTTAACCCTTTGCATTCGAGACCTTCCTCGCATATCGTAAATGAACACATCGAGCCGGGCACCGTGGCCGCGCCGCTCGAGTAAAAAAAGTTTATAAAAATAACCAGCTCGAGAAAGTCATGAAATCGGTGTACATCACCAAGTATTCATTTTAGATTTTAGATTTTTAATTTTCATTAATGATAGGTTTACTGTGAATAAAATTATTTTCAATACTTTATTAAGTACTGTTCAAG
>NW_017174818.1:0-202 GCF_001652005.2 Ceratina calcarata | reverse complement strand
CCATTTTTTGGCAAGTTAAGTGCCAAATGGTCGAAAATTTTTTAGCCAAAAACTGCTCGCAAAAGTAGTCAGTTACAGGCCTGTGAAATTTTGCCAGTTACTGGCCAGTGAATTTTCGCCAATTTCTGGCCAATGAATTTTTGCCAATTTCTGGCCAGTAAAATTGGGGCATTTAATGGCTAGAAAACTATGAAGTTTAATA
>NW_017174816.1:0-202 GCF_001652005.2 Ceratina calcarata | reverse complement strand
TGCAAAAAACTGTTTTTCTGTTTTTTGCCAATAACTTCCAAACGGATGGACGTAGAGGAACGTGTATGGGACCATTTTATAGAAGACGACGAGATCTACAATCTCTGTATAAAAGTTTCTCGCTAACATCAGTAGTTCACGAGTAACTTGCAAAAAACTGTTTTTCGTTTTTTGCAAATAACTCGTTAACTATTGGCACTAG
>NW_017174815.1:0-202 GCF_001652005.2 Ceratina calcarata | reverse complement strand
GTAAAATAATTTTTTCCTACAAGAATAACTAAAGGCGACCAAGTTATGCGCTATCCTCCGAGACGCCAAAAGAAAGTGCCTCAACTGCTGACATCGTACAGTTCATTAGGGTGCCTCAAATGAAGAAAGACAAAGACACTCTTATTGTTAAACTAGACATACTTTATTATTGATTGACATAGGATATCCGAGAAATGTTGAA
>NW_017174814.1:0-202 GCF_001652005.2 Ceratina calcarata | reverse complement strand
GTTATTATTAGTTTTAGTATATATTCTTATTATTTCGAATTCTTATGTTGAATGGTAATACTTTGACTTTATTTATGACAGAATATACATGCAACAATGACAGAACTTTGTAATTTTGTATAATTGTTAATACACGTTTAGGTTTAAAAGTGAAATAGTATGAACTACGAGAATGTTATTTAAGATATACAGTAAAAAGTGG
>NW_017174813.1:0-202 GCF_001652005.2 Ceratina calcarata | reverse complement strand
ACGATTTTGTGCAACCTTCAAGCAATTGCTGATGTTGCATTTTTCAACATCGTGATCGTACACGGGCCCTAAAGCGTTTTTACAGGGAAGAGGGGGGATCACCGTGACCTCCAAAAAGTCGCTGATACTGCATTTTTTTAAGGGGGCGAGAGGGGGATCATCGTGAACGTACACGGGCCCTAACGCGATGTGGCCTCCAAAA
>NW_017174812.1:0-202 GCF_001652005.2 Ceratina calcarata | reverse complement strand
GCTCCTGAGCATTGTCTGGGCGCTACAGAAGTTTCGCACGTACCTATGGGACGCCCGAATCGTCCTCCGCACGGATAATCAATCGCTTGCGTTTTTGATGAGTAGTAGATATGTCAGCCAACGCATCACACGCTGGATCTTGTCAAGCCAGGACTATGATATCACGGTCGAGCACTGCGCGGGGAAAGATAATCGCGTTGCG
>NW_017174811.1:0-202 GCF_001652005.2 Ceratina calcarata | reverse complement strand
CGTCCTTGGACACCGACGGGGACGAATTTATACTCTCCTCCGAACTGGACCATCTGATGAACATCGACATCGAAACAGAACCAGAGAAAAACTCGAAAACGTACGATGTAACGGTACGAGGCTCCGAGAACGCAGGCATCATACCTGAAAAAAGACAAGGTAAATAACAAACAAACATAATAAACCAGACAAATAAAAAGAA
>NW_017174810.1:0-202 GCF_001652005.2 Ceratina calcarata | reverse complement strand
CGTCGAATTTGTTCGGGTTCGATGATCTTTGTCTTTCCGATTCGTTCTCATCTTCCCGTCTGTTCTGATCGTTTGTTAGTGTTTGTTGTTGTTGTTTATTAATTTATTCATTTACCTCGTCTATTCTTGTTTCGCGTGTCAGGTTCTTTTCGTTTTCAGGGTTCGGTGTTTCTACAGTTCGTTCGCGTCTTTCGTCCGTTTA
>NW_017174809.1:0-202 GCF_001652005.2 Ceratina calcarata | reverse complement strand
TTTTCGAAACTTTCCTAAATAAAAGTAACAAGGAATTAATTCACACGATTGCATAATAAAAATATTGATTAACAGGAAAAAGACTTAATTTACGAAACGATCTAATACAACCTATTTACATATGTACATCATTAATTTGTCTGTAAATGAACAATCGACGAGCACGAGAATAGAATATTATTTGTGTTCGAGTGTCAGTAAA
>NW_017174808.1:0-1084 GCF_001652005.2 Ceratina calcarata | reverse complement strand
TTTCTATCATGAAAAACAAGTGAGATATTTCAGATGCCAGAGTTAGCTGGGACACCCTGTATACGCATATCGTCATCCAAAATATTTTTTTAACTTCTGCAAAGTTCCTTGTCATTTAACATTTGCATAGTCTATCTGGAGTTTATCACGCAGGAGATCGTGATCTTTTATGTTAAAGCACTGATGCTGATAGAACTCTTCTTTAAAATACCCTTAATGTTTTTAAGTATGATATGCCACTTCGAAGTGGAATATATAGTATGTTATAAAAAATGAACTTTAAAATAAACGTTTATTGAGAGAAATGTGTTTTCGTTTAATTGTTTCAGAAACCTTTAAGATTTTAAATTATTGTCAGTACCAGACTGTGTGAAATTGAAATTTGGGTAGAATTTATTTTTAATCATTGTCATAGGGTGTAACTTGAATATTTTTTGCATATTCTATTTTCATAAAATTTAATCTACATGAAAATTGTCAAGTTAAATATCCATTGAAATTAATAAAAACATCTTCGTTAATTGAGTCGTTTATTTCGAAAGCGAAGCAACTCCAGTTTTGAAATAAATTCAATTTCATAGCCTAAAACTCATACCTTATTAATCAGGAGTTCGAATTACTCGCGGTCTGTGCATCGGCACTTGCACGAATACTGAATTAAAGAATTATAAAACAATCGAGTTCCAATTTGCTCGTTACGATCGGATTTCAGCTGTTATGCTTTCCGTATTAATTGATGTTAGATCGAATTTGCGGTTTCATTCATGTTCCGTTTTCCAAATTATTGGGTGTCGAGCTGGCTATAGCAGATAGGATCGTGGCTGCAGCCATTACAGATCACGAGCAACGTCACAACTGATCGCGGGTTCGGTAAAGGAATTTCTGAGGCACGACACGACAGTTGAACATGGCATCAATTTTCGTTCGCAGCTAATAGTAAAGCGTTCACGAATTGCGCTCGTTTCTCGTCGCCGAACTTATATCTTACGTCTCTCAGAGTGTGATCTATGACGGGTCCATTGGAATAAGAAGTTATAGAGAAAATATCCTATGGTTATCGAGTGCCTGGTCATGAATTTCGGAA
>NW_017174807.1:0-202 GCF_001652005.2 Ceratina calcarata | reverse complement strand
CTAATGCCAGATGGAGTGCATACCGGCGGGTCGTATTTTACGCGTTCAACTAGTTGCAGGGAAATCGAAAACAATAAGTTGGCGAAAGTTCTTCCGTGCGGATTATGGTAGGGTTTTTACCTGCATACAATGTGTCTACGGCTACGACAAAATGCAATCCAGGCGTCGACGGTTGGTAGCTGCAAGTCGCGGAGGTACCGAG
>NW_017174806.1:0-202 GCF_001652005.2 Ceratina calcarata | reverse complement strand
ACATCATTAGCATTGTATATAATTAATGATAAACAAATTTATTATACATTGAATTCACGGATGAATTGTGAATAACTCGATACAACAAATTTGTCTATTCACGTTTGTTTGTTACGTGTAACGTGACGATGTTCGTAACGGGTATCGAAGTTAATATCACTGTTTCTCCCTATTTCGTAATTAATAACATCATTCTGTCGTT
>NW_017174805.1:0-202 GCF_001652005.2 Ceratina calcarata | reverse complement strand
CGCCGTTGACGGTGGTAAGGAACTATGGTTGATATGGAAACATTCAAAGATGGGCGTTGATATGATAATGAATTTTATATATTTTTGTAGATGACTAGCTAATGAACTTTAATTAATTGGAGATGAGAGAGAGGAATCCCTAGGAAACGGAAAAGATAGAGAAGCTGCTGGAAATATCTGTTCAAAGAAATAGATCAAACAT
>NW_017174804.1:0-202 GCF_001652005.2 Ceratina calcarata | reverse complement strand
CAGGTACACGTCAGGATTAGGGAAGATCATGCGTAATAAGGGCCGGTCGGATAAACATGGGAACTGTGAAAATGGAAGCCTCGCGAAGGCATACCAATTCGGGAACAAATAACAACAATCATCTGAGACCGGAAACTGAAACGTGAAAGATATACAATTGTCTCTCGCTCGCAATGAGTAATGTATGAAGTATTAGTAGAGT
>NW_017174803.1:0-202 GCF_001652005.2 Ceratina calcarata | reverse complement strand
GGAAAGTGAAAATAACCTTAATTGCGATCCTCCACTGGATTCTGGTTATGAATTAGATTCAAATGTTAATCACGATATAACTATAGTGCATAATAACGACTGTGTAATAGGTAGCGAAGACGATCAAGAGCTATTAAGTATATTGAATCGAAATATATCAAACTGTACTTTACCAACCCAGTAAGCAAGAAATCATTGCTAC
>NW_017174802.1:0-202 GCF_001652005.2 Ceratina calcarata | reverse complement strand
TTAAATATTTTAATTAATGATTTAATACGAATTACGAAATTGTTTTATTACACTAAAAGATTAGTTTAGTTTTCTGATCAAAGCAGAACTGTAATACTTGTTGCATTGAGATCTTTCTTCCCTTTATGTGTAGCTTGACAAAAGTACATTCGTAGCTTCGATTGTGGTGGTGGTGCTTAACATATATATATATGTATATATA
>NW_017174801.1:0-202 GCF_001652005.2 Ceratina calcarata | reverse complement strand
AACGCCTCCGGAAGCAATTTGAATCATTTAATGAAATTTAAAATCAGTTAGGTCTCGCAGAAGATGATGACGAGGCAGAAGTAGAACGCGAACTCGTCATCGATCAATATGACGACGCGATCGCGAGCGCGGTGACCTTGCTCGAACAATTAGAACAATCAGCGATGCATCAGCCACCAACGAGTTTTCGAAACACGAATGA
>NW_017174800.1:0-202 GCF_001652005.2 Ceratina calcarata | reverse complement strand
GATGATAAAGTCCCTTCCTTGCAGGAGACGCGTTCCGTCAGCGATATACAGGTGTTGTTGTGGAACATTTCTTGATTCACGGAGGCCTTTGCCATCAATGGAGCCAAGTAGCCTCTCAGCCCACCGGTTCTTGATGTCATCAGTCGTCGACATCTGGATTCCATGGTCGTTGAGGCGGTGTTCGCACTTAGAAATTTCTTCG
>NW_017174799.1:0-202 GCF_001652005.2 Ceratina calcarata | reverse complement strand
TTACCGCCCGACTAGAAGACGTCATTGGATCATATTTACGTACTTATCGTTACATATCGGATGGTTTTTTGCAAATTTTCCATTCGTTTGCACAAAATTTCCCTAGCCGCGATTTAACTTCAGGAAGATAACAACAATTAATATCAAGATTACTGATAAGTTGGCTGTGGCTAACAGGCGCAGTAATACAGGAAGTGAGCGT
>NW_017174798.1:0-202 GCF_001652005.2 Ceratina calcarata | reverse complement strand
ACTATTAAAAGTGTTCAACAATGTTTAATAATGAATTGTATAAAAATGTTTACATAGTAAGAAAACAAAAATTTTAATTGTACATATATAAAATTCAAACATGTAAAGTGAAATACACTTTGAAATGAAATACATAAAATTGACTTATAAAATTATTAAATGAAACTTTTAAACATTAATTTATATTATTATTTTTCCTGTA
>NW_017174797.1:0-1084 GCF_001652005.2 Ceratina calcarata | reverse complement strand
TTTTTTTTATCGTTAACATTTACTAATAACTTGTTATATGACTGTAAATAATATAAAAAATATTATAAATATTAAAAATTAATTTACGAACAATAAAATTAAAAAATATTAAATTTAAAAAATATTTAAAATTAATTTATAGACAAATTTCTTTACATATTATTCTTTCACAATGCAGTCACTTTGAGTGCTTTGGGCAATATAGGTGTATACTAAGTTTCAGTCTTTCTAGTGTTAATTGCGATCGATTTATCAGAGATACAAGTTATGGTGATCGCGTTGATTAGAAGTCGGACAGGCAGTCGTTTGAATCGATGAATCGAGCGTAAATGAAGCGACGATAGGGAGCTGGTAAATGGCGCGCTCAGCCGTAGCTAGGATAAGTAACCGTGCCAAACAGATGGGATATTCATCTGAGTCGGCCAGCCCATAGTTCATTTTCCTCGGGCTGAATGAACCGCGATGAATGAACGCCAGTGTGTGTGACACTCGATCAGATACTCGGTATGATATACAGTGGGAATCAAAAACGAGCGTGCATCCCGATTCGATGCATCTTAGTCCGCGTTGCGTAAATTGCCGAAGATAGAGATCATCGTGCACTGAGTTTTACTCGGAGGCGCTACGAAACGATACCGAGGAGTGTTGAATTAAAAGACGATGGATTTCAATTCGTCTGTAGCCTTGCAACGTTGTTTCAAACCGAGCTGGTAGCAGAACACAATGTGTTCAAGTCACGCAACGCAACGGTGAAAAACAAGTTTGGCAAAAGTGCTCGTTATCGATATGTCGATCGACGGGCACCGGACAAACCGGAATGTCTCGTTTCGAGTCGACTTCCGTGACGGATCGAATTCGAAAGCCGACGTGCCGCTGCAACCTTCTGTTCGCCGTGAAAATCGTCGTGTAGATAGACCATGGATACGCTCAAGGGTGTATGGTTAAGAAAAAGTTTAATTGTCTAGTGGAACACAGACGCTCGATTTGTCGTGCGTAAAACAGAAGTAAGGTAAAGGAAGTAGGTACTGGGACAAAACGAATTTTGGAACTAGTACTTGGACATAATAGATATGTATTTAATAAT
>NW_017174796.1:0-202 GCF_001652005.2 Ceratina calcarata | reverse complement strand
GCTGTACGCGGGAGTTCGGGTCGTAAATCCGAACTCCTACCGGCATGCACAAGCTGCAAGCTGCACTTCTTTTGGTGCACCTTCACCAGGGAGGCCTGAAGCGCGTATTATTCGCGGAACTCTACAGTATCGGGTAAAGATCCACTCCAGGCCCTTTACGAATGCGCCGATCCCACAACCGGCGGTCGACCAACAATTGGAC
>NW_017174795.1:0-202 GCF_001652005.2 Ceratina calcarata | reverse complement strand
TCTTAACTCTCTAGATTGCTCCAGGAGACTGACGAACAGATTACGAAGACTAAACTAAAATGTTACCCAACAACAAAGAGCTCTCGGTTCCGCGTGAACATGAAACACTGTTCATATTCCGACTAGATTGATCAAGTAGATACATCTGGTCTAGATTCTCTGCGTCGATTCATTTTTGTAACATTGTATGCCACATGAAATG
>NW_017174794.1:0-202 GCF_001652005.2 Ceratina calcarata | reverse complement strand
CGGTGGTATAACTTTTCCCTCGAGGCTCGCTTCCCCTGTTTTTCGCCCGTATTTCCCACCATGTTCGCGTCGTCCCCACTTTCCGGCCGTGGGATAAATCGCGAGACGTTCCCTACGGTAGTGTCGACTGTAGGGTCGGACGAGTCCGACGTGCATTCCGATTTGTCAGAGGCAACGGGGGCGCTCAGTCCGTCTACAGGCG
>NW_017174793.1:0-202 GCF_001652005.2 Ceratina calcarata | reverse complement strand
TTTGTGCCTTCTTCACTCTCCCTTCCCGATTCACTCGCAAACACTCGTGTGAGTGGTAACAAATTTAATAGTATATAAAATAAATTATCAATGTCAGGAATGGTAACAATAATGGTAACCGGTTACGCAATTTTAAGGCAGAGGTTATATGTGTACGTTATCGGCGAATCGTTTTTAAGCACGATTGTACGTGTCGGGGTCG
>NW_017174792.1:0-202 GCF_001652005.2 Ceratina calcarata | reverse complement strand
GAATTATTAACGAAAAACGTTTGGCCAATGAGAGCGCAGGTAGGGCCCCTCGGTTACAAGAGTGGGGGCTCGTGACGCTCGGCAGTGGCTCAGCGTGGGCCCGCGTTCAGTGACGGAAGTGGGGATTCGGTTCATGACTGCCTAAAATTTAGGTCATTTTGGGGAATTTTTTTGAAGAAAAGTATTCTATGGAATTTTTTTA
>NW_017174791.1:0-202 GCF_001652005.2 Ceratina calcarata | reverse complement strand
CCCTGTATCTCCGTTCCGGATTGTTTTTCAGTGTTCTATTCATAAGGAACACTTTTTTTTGGAAAATTCCATCCTGTCCGAATGTCCAGGACTGGTGTTTGTACTCCTTCTAGTTTTCGAGATCTACTCTATGACCGCCATGCGAAATGCCCTGTATCTCCGTTCCGGTTGGTTTTTCAGTGTTCTATGCATAAGGAACACT
>NW_017174790.1:0-202 GCF_001652005.2 Ceratina calcarata | reverse complement strand
TAATAAAATGAAATAAAAAAATTAAGTTGCGTGATAAATAAAATTACAAAAAGAGGAAGGGATACTTCATTATCTTATATAATGTTTGATATTCTATTATTTTACAGTCCACGGCACTTTATTTATATTCGTTTCCTCTACTTTCAAAAAGCAATAAGGAAGAGACTGGGTGAAGTGCACCAGGGACAGAGAGTTAACTTTC
>NW_017174789.1:0-202 GCF_001652005.2 Ceratina calcarata | reverse complement strand
TGTGCAAGAAAATAGAGAATAAGTTAGGTAATACTGTGAAAGTGTTACATGCTGATAATGGTCGGGAGTATTGCAATGTAGAATTAAAAAATTTCCTGTCTCAACGCGGGATAGAGTTAGAAACTACTGCGCCATACACGCCGGAGCAAAACGGGCGAGCCGAGCGAGATATGAGAACAATTGTAGAGAGTGCTCGTTCAAT
>NW_017174788.1:0-202 GCF_001652005.2 Ceratina calcarata | reverse complement strand
CTTCCTGATGCATCGGCCCTCTATTCACCGGACTGTATATCTTTTTCGGCCTGCCTCGTTTCCCCGTTCTTAGAAACGTCGGTCGCCCCGGACCTCGACCGCTTGCTGTGGTTTCATCTTGTCTTGCTTCATTTTCTAGGCTTGTGAATCCCTTTACCTTCATTTCGGGTATTTCTTCAGCCTCGGTGTCATCGGTTTCATC
>NW_017174787.1:0-202 GCF_001652005.2 Ceratina calcarata | reverse complement strand
CTATCTCAGGTTATAAATTTTACGCTGTTGGTCATATCCGGTGGTAAGTATCGGCCAATCGCGTGGTCTATGGTGAAGTGTACCATAGTAATTCTACCACCTTGGCGGTGGTAGATGTGCTGCGACCAAAAGCGGTGAATACAAGTGACCCCTTATCGGCACGCCCGGTTGTGGCTAAATGTATCTATATTAGCGTCCTGTG
>NW_017174786.1:0-1086 GCF_001652005.2 Ceratina calcarata | reverse complement strand
CAGACTTCTTCTTGCCCCTCCCCAGGGACGCATCCCTAGAAGGAGGAGGAGCAACCGCGGCCTTCTGGCGCCGACTAGCTTTTCGCTCCACCACCTGAGCCCAGGACTCTGAGGCCTGGGTGGTGGGTGCGGCCGGTTTCGGCTTCGGGTCCGCCTTCTTGGCGGAGCCCTTCGCCGAGGCCTTCTCATCCGAAGGCGGTCGAGCTGAACGGCCTGCGGATATCTCCCTCCGAAATGCCGTCAACTTAATATCAATGAGGGCGCCGATCCTTTCTAGAAGGGGCTGATCGGCGTTTTCCACACTTACTACCACAGGCTTCGCCCGGGTCTTTCGTTGAGGCCGGTCAACGGCCCTAGAAACACCGGACGAAGCCTGTAATGTCCCCACTGGAGGGGGAGGCATTAGCGCCACGGCCTTTAATCGCTGCACCTCCGCGGTCAGCGCCTCGACCTGCTTTTTCAGGTCGGCCACCTGCTCGCGGAGGGCAGCGTTCTCCTTCTCGAGGAAAGCGGAGGGCCTCGTTGTTACGGCCCTCGTCGCGACCTCCACAGCAGCCGCCCTTGTAGTACGGGCGGCCAGGCGAAGATCCCGGACGAAGCCACCCTTGAGATTTTTGCTCCTGTCCGAGATCTTCTCTACCACCTTCATCTCCTCCAGTATTCTGGAGGTTACGTCGGCGGTGGTGCACTCCCTCATGCCTTCCCTCAGCTCCGACTCTGAGGGTAACCGATCTTTACTCTGGGTATCCGACGGTTCAACCGTCGGATCCCAGATCTCCCGTTCAGCTGCAGGTTCCAGCTCTACGCGCTGGGCCTGCAGCAGGCGCTCTTTGGCTTCCGCCAGTGCCACATACTCCCCCGTCGTAGGGGGTCGGCCACGCTTCCTCTTGCCGGGCGAGAGGGTCACGGTCGACGCGCCGGAGGAATCCTCCGCATCACTGCCCGCCACCGAGACCACTGCAGAAGACACAGCGGACAGGACAGACGATCCCGGTAAAATGGGCGACGTCGCGCCACCCCTAACTCCAATATCGACCAGCGACACGGAGCACACCCTCGGTACCCCAGAGGCACCAACAGAGCCCT
>NW_017174785.1:0-202 GCF_001652005.2 Ceratina calcarata | reverse complement strand
TCTTTCCACGAGAGGCTTCTGGTGAACGTGACTCCCAGATACCTGACCGAGTTTTTGGTTTTGAGTTGTACTCCGTTCATTTTGATTCCTTTCACGTTCAGTCTTCTTTTCCTCCTCGTGACTACCATGAGGTCTGTCTTACTCGGGTTTACCGACAGTCCGTTGGTTCTGCACCATTCGTCTACTATCCCGAGGGCCGAAT
>NW_017174784.1:0-202 GCF_001652005.2 Ceratina calcarata | reverse complement strand
TCACGTAGTACTGGAGAATGTTGTCTCGATTTGATGACCAGAGATATTCACCTTCCCGGATTTATTTCAATACGAAATATCGATTCGGATAGTGTTTCGCACGAAAACGTAACGGAAAAACGAGTTGGAACACAAGTATCGTCAAGTGCATACTGAAGTACTGTTTAAGACTAGTTCACTCCGGAGTCGAACATTACAGACG
>NW_017174783.1:0-202 GCF_001652005.2 Ceratina calcarata | reverse complement strand
CTTCTTAACTAAATGTGACTACTTTTTAATACAAAATAACATGTTTACTATTTGTGAACATTCACATAACTATAATAAGAGGTATTTTAACACTCAGGGTCGCCTTTATACTTGCGAGCAATTTGCGCCTAAGTAGAGTAAGAAACAAATGACTCCTACAACCTTGAACTTACCAAATTTATCGGTTTCCAAAATGCTTTTG
>NW_017174782.1:0-202 GCF_001652005.2 Ceratina calcarata | reverse complement strand
TGTGGGTGATCGAAGCCCAATACTCCATCTGCATGTCCATACTGGTGCGACCGAAATACGTTGTTAATTTCTGTGAGCGGATTGGTGTTATAAAGTATATATGTCCCCTGCGGAACCCAGTGCACTATATCGCTGAACCCGTCTGTAGTAGTTTCCGGTTGTATCATCCACTTTGTTGTCAGGTAAGAGGCGAGCTTGTCAA
>NW_017174781.1:0-202 GCF_001652005.2 Ceratina calcarata | reverse complement strand
TTCCTTTTGCAAAACTTCCTCCTGACTCTCTGATATATCCTGCGATGTCGAAGGGTCTTGCACATCACCACGTTTTTGATTCAACATTATATCTTCGATATCACACACTACACGATTATTACACGATTTTTTGCATGGAAGCGATTTTACGATTGCGACTGTCCAAATGAAACTAATGAACTAACGTCACACGAACTAGCTT
>NW_017174780.1:0-202 GCF_001652005.2 Ceratina calcarata | reverse complement strand
GCGCAAATAACGCATGAAGAAAAACCTGAGCAATAACATAACGATACTTCGTCTGTCTCGTCATGTCTCAAATGTGGACATCTCGCACTTTAGCCTTAAATACTAGCGTCCGTTAACACGTTGAGCGCCACGTCAGCCATCGGTGGCTGACACTAGACTTTTCGTTTAGGTCGCGTCAGCCATCGGTGGCTGACACTAGACT
>NW_017174779.1:0-202 GCF_001652005.2 Ceratina calcarata | reverse complement strand
TTTTTGCCAAAAGTTCGCCATTTCGACGCTGGGATGGTCGGATTTTGTCAACATCGATAAAATGTCAAATAATCATACGTAATTCGTTAAATATCGAAATTAGAAGAAAAACAACTTTCATTTGAAGCATTTTTGCAATTTTGAAACAAAAATTTTTCGTCAGCGTCAATACTTAATTAGATATTTCCTTCTATACTTTTTA
>NW_017174778.1:0-202 GCF_001652005.2 Ceratina calcarata | reverse complement strand
GATGGACTCCGAAGGGCGTATATATACGCCCGTCGTAGTGAAAGGGTTAACGATCAGATGCTATTATGATTTATCACAGTAGAGTTCGCGATAGAGAAGTTTCGGTATTTAGCCGTCCGTATATGTATAGAAACGTATCACGTAGTCTAGTACTCACGTATTCAGTAGTACAAGAAGGCAAGGGGTAAGTTTCGAAGTCAAA
>NW_017174776.1:0-202 GCF_001652005.2 Ceratina calcarata | reverse complement strand
GGTCTCCGAGCACGTTTATCGCAGGCTCCATAAACACTGCACCCCTGCCGGATGCTTTTTCTTCGATCAATTTGCAGATTTCGTTGTGTCTGCTAATCCTCATAGGTTTGGTGCAGACACAATTTCCAATCACATGAGCCAGGGTCTCAACCTGTCCCCTGCATTTTCTGCAGAGGACGTCTGTCTCGCACTTCGCTCTCTT
>NW_017174775.1:0-1087 GCF_001652005.2 Ceratina calcarata | reverse complement strand
ACGAACGATATTTGATAGAAGAAAGTGTCAATATACTGCTATTTGATGTCAGAATTCGCTCAACAAAACTCGGAATAAATATTTATAAAAAATAATGTAGCCTTATTTTATTATTATCGACATTTTAATCTTTTTATTGGTGTTAACTTTTATTTGATGGTACTAAGGTGTTGTCAGTGAACACAGTTGATGTTCAACTATTAATTTCGACATTCTACATTTTGAATATATGACTTCCGGTTTAGGTGCATTGTTAAGTAGGTGTCCGGCGTCCGGTCTCTCCTTAGAGGGTCCCTGACCAGGGTGACCGAACTCAACGATCGATGGTCGATTGATAAACAGATCACTTCATAACTTATAAACCGCATACTAATTACATTCTAGAAACTTCTATATTGCGAATCTATAAATAGAAGCACACAAGAGAAATGAAAGTTAGGTACTAAGAGATCGTCAAGACGTCAAAGACTTAAGTCGATTCCATAAATTTTAATATTTCAAATGTCTCTTCAATTCAGGTAATAAACTCATTGAACCTACAGTATCTTCATCCATTAGGATCTTTATACTTTTTATACTTTCAGTTTTTCTGTAAATGTGTGAAATCCGTAATTTAATTTACTTTCTTTCAGTAAATGCTTCAGGTCTTGCGTTTTATTTTGTTATCCGGCAAGACATAATTCACACGGTGGAAGACGTCGTGAGACGCGACGCATCTTTTCACGATTCTGCTCGCGGTCGGATTCTTCCTACGCCGCGCATTTGTTGCTCCCGGCACGGCGTGACGGAACTTTTCTTTTCTTGGAACTGAAAGCGTTTTCTAATAATCCGATATACTCGCGGCGAATGCAATTTTCTTCGCGCCAGACCGTGCCAGACCGCACCCGTATCCCCTGCTCTCGCACCTATCGCTCAACTCCGCCTCGCTGACTGTAATTAAGTATGTAGTGGAGTACTTGAATCATGATTTGAAAAATCATGAGATTTTAGGTATGGACCAAGCCCATTGAACGCTTGCTCGAAATCAGTGTCCGCCTAGTAAAGGGAAATGTCCCAATTTCTATTCAAAGCATGATTTTGATAACTG
>NW_017174774.1:0-202 GCF_001652005.2 Ceratina calcarata | reverse complement strand
GTATATAGCAGAGCTATGTAAAGACAGATTGTCTACTTCTTCCCGGTGCTAATTATATCAATAATAGTAAAAATAAATGAATGATTGCATACCCAATACTGAAGCATTCTATGCCTTCATTCGATTATTTTATTCCACGTTACTACATTTGATTAAGGATGTATTGGCTATACAGTCAATCCCAAAAGTTTATGCACTTTAG
>NW_017174773.1:0-202 GCF_001652005.2 Ceratina calcarata | reverse complement strand
TCTTCTCCAAAAACATATACGCATGGGTCAGCTGCGGTGCGTTTACCATCATTTTCTGTGATATATCTATCAAGCTTCCTGTACCATTCTCGCCCTGACTGCTTCAGGCCATACAATGGCTTCAACAATTTACATACTTTATCTTTATTTTGATGCTGAACAAACATTTCCGGTTGTTCCATGTAGACCTCGTCACTTAATT
>NW_017174772.1:0-202 GCF_001652005.2 Ceratina calcarata | reverse complement strand
GCCAGCCTACCTTACAGGCCTTGCCTGAACCAGTTGTAGCCACTGATCCAGTCCATAACCTTTTCGCGTGGGCGCCCAAAAATTAATCGCCAGTGCTATTGAGGGCGAATTCGCGGTACTGCTTTCACAGTATGGCGATAGTTAGCTTGAGGATGGTTAGCAGTCCGTGGTGCGTAACGGGTTTTTGGCTAAGCGAGGTATT
>NW_017174771.1:0-202 GCF_001652005.2 Ceratina calcarata | reverse complement strand
TAGTACTCACTGATATATTTTAAAAATGTAGTTGTGATGTTTAGTTCGTGAACCAATGGTACGAGGCGCTAGAAACTTTACTTCAACTCGCCCCACTTAGGTTTGCCCCTCCCCCTCCCAGGTTGTTCTCTGTGCGTCGTATGCGATGGTCGAGTTTAACGTTCCGTATACCGGCGTTCGAGTTTTCTTTATTCTTGTCTTT
>NW_017174770.1:0-202 GCF_001652005.2 Ceratina calcarata | reverse complement strand
GTACATATGATTAAATACTACACTAACTCACATTTTTTTTAAATATAAAAGGACGGGAAGGAAAGAAATTAGCTGGATTAATTAAAAAGAAAAATTAAGGGAATTATTTGGCAAGCTGATTGATCAGCTAAAAATTTTGAAAGCCTGTTTATCGGCGGTCGTTCTCTTTCCTATGACTCCTTTTCAATCAGCAGTTAATAGC
>NW_017174769.1:0-202 GCF_001652005.2 Ceratina calcarata | reverse complement strand
TATTATAACAGGACCATTCATCAGAGTTATACAAAAGTTGTCAGTTTTGTTTATCAAGAAATCATTACTATAAATTAATTATTCACATTAAATGTAAATTATTAAACTATAATTAAATGAAATAACTTTTCTAGGAGTTAAATTATCTTTTGAAAGACACTACTATAGTGCATGGTTATTAACATACAAGTTTGGCAATCTT
>NW_017174768.1:0-202 GCF_001652005.2 Ceratina calcarata | reverse complement strand
TTTTTCTTTTGTATTATAATCAAGGTAAGAGACATAAGGTAACTGATAATACTGGTGTAATGAAAACTGTAATTTTGGCAACGAAAAAACGACAATTTCTTTAAAGAAAAATCGAAAAATTTCTTAAAAACTCCGCTATTTTGTCAGATTTCAACATTTCTCAGATATCCTACGTCATTCAAGAATAAAGTATGTCTAGTTT
>NW_017174767.1:0-202 GCF_001652005.2 Ceratina calcarata | reverse complement strand
TTTTCTGTCAGATTGTCGGAAGTACTTGAAAAATCGTGAAAACTGTTACGTGGGATACCCTGTAAATATTGTCTTAAGTACGTCGTTCATATGATTGTTGCGATGATTATTTATAGACGAATCTCAATTTTATGCAAGTAACGTTGACGCTCTTAATGACGTAAGTACGATTTAGTTAATATTTCTAATTTCATTTATAAAA
>NW_017174766.1:0-202 GCF_001652005.2 Ceratina calcarata | reverse complement strand
TATGCATGATGTAAAAACATATTTTACATCTTGGTGCTATGCATCGCGCGATTTCTTTCTTATAACGATGTTCTAATTCTTTGCGCAGTTAATTCCTCAATTAATCACATGTGCAATTATTTTTTCTTTATTTATTAATTACGTTCATGTTCGATATGCATTTTATTGGAAATCTGTCGTGAGATCTCAGAGAAAATCAGTA
>NW_017174764.1:0-1087 GCF_001652005.2 Ceratina calcarata | reverse complement strand
TATCTATAATACAATAGAGGCACAATTTATTTAACACTTATTATACTGTTTCTCTTCTCATTCTACTTTTTGTTCTTCTATTTCTATTCTTCTTTATTACTCTCACACTCACATTTATAAAAATTCCGGCGTGGCCTCTGCCAGGTCAGTGGTCCCTCCACCTGTCTGTTTTATGGCACTCTATATCCCGTGCCTTCTTTTTCCTTCCCCCTTCTCTCGATTTCCCCTAATGGATGTATAGCTGTGCTGTCTGTATAGCTTCTACGATCGTTAGTGCCTGCACTGCTCCTTAATAATAGTTGCGGATGCGCCAAAAAACTTGTCATATCTTATCACTGAGTCATAGTCATAGTCATAATCCAGAATTTTTCAATGATCTGATCGTGAGAACTGATTAGATCTTTCCGGATTATCCTGCGGCCATGATTCAGTGATAAGATATGATAAATTTTTCTGCGCATCCATGACGATTTCAAGGTCAGTATAATATTAGTTTCGATAAAATGGGCTGTCTCGATTGCCTTGTATAATTTTCAAAAAATTGTTATACATAATTTATAGTTATAAATATGGGATATTTATGTACAATATGTATACAGGATGTCTTAAAACTAGTGTAAGGTATTGAAATGGGAGGTTCCTGACGTAATTTTAAACAACATTTTTCTGAGGGACAAAGTTGTCCGAGGCGTGGTTGAGGAGTTATTAACAAGAAACCCTGACCAATCAGAGCGTTCGGTTGGCGCGATCTACGAATCAGGAGCATTGGCTCGGATCCGGACGCTCCGACCACGAAACAAACGGTCGAACCCAAACAGCAGGCGATCAGTCTGCAGATTCGGAGTCGTCTTCGACCAGGGGCCCATCACCATCCTGCTTTTACACACTTTTCCCTATTCTCTATCCTATTGATTAAAGCCCTGGTTTCGAGCTGGTTCCGAACCGTTTGATATTTGTCGGATAGTGGGACTACTCCTTATCTCGTTGTCGTCAGCTGTGTACTGTCAGATATACATGTAAATATTTGAAATTTATTTCCTATAAAATTCTTAAGTTAAGATATAGGCTTAAGCATTTCGATGTGTCT
>NW_017174763.1:4567-5056 GCF_001652005.2 Ceratina calcarata | reverse complement strand
TCAGAATCAAATTAATTTTTTTTTTTTTAATTCTTGAAATTATGAAATAAATATATAATGAGGAATAAAATTCTATAATAGGTGAATTATTAGTAATCGTTGAATACTGTCGATATGGAAATTTGCATAATTACCTGTTGAGGCACAGGGGAGATTTTATCAATCAAATCGATCCTGCTACGAATAAATTCGACTCGGGTATTGGCGGCGATCTGCTGCACAGACACGTCAGTGTTAGCAGTAACAACAGGTTTGCCTTAATCATCTTCACTATTGTTAATAACGTTCGCATTTGTTACCCAATTAATTTCAATGTATCGCTTCACTTAATCAGTTTCCCAATTAAATGTAGAAACAATGAATTGCACAACTAAAATCTGTATCAATATTAAGGTTGCATGAACTCTTACATAAAAACAATGACAAAGCATTGGAATTTTAATAGTTATTAAATTTTATATTAATAAAATATTATACAAAATTTTAGAA
>NW_017174763.1:870-3007 GCF_001652005.2 Ceratina calcarata | reverse complement strand
AATGAGAATAATAAACTACATGAATAACAATGCAAGGAAATTAATAACAATTAATATATTTAATCATTATTCAAATGGAACGGATGGGGAAAAGATAGATTGTTAATAACCGGGCGTCCGGATCCGAGCCAACGCTCCCGATTCGTAGATCGCGCCAATCGAACGCTCTGATTGGTCAAGGTTTCTTGTTAAGAAATCCTCAACCACGCCTCGGACTTTTTAAAATTACGTCAGGAACCTCCCATTTCAATATCTTAAACTAGTTTTGGGACATCCTGAAGGGAAAGATAATAGGAATTCTTGTAAAATAGCGGAGTTGCTGTCCCTCACAATTTTAACAAAGCTTTTAATCACAAGCCCTTTTCTTAAACTTCTGAGGGCAAACAACTACCAGTTTTCCAAGGGTTGCTCTATCCTCCCTCGACTACCCCAATTTACACCACTCTCTTAACTACACCCAACTTTTTCTTCTCGCAGCACTACATCGACTTGAACAGCCCATACACGGACATGAACACATCGACACTAAAAGACGGACGCAGTGATTATCTGCAAATGCTCTCAGCACCCGACCACGCGGCTCTCTCCTCTCCAACTTACACGAACGTCCCAACATCAAACGCACCCGACTCCGCCTACTTGTGCATGAGCCCAAGTAGCCAAAAGGATGAATCAGGAATATTCAGTCCCGGACACGTGGGCACTCACTTCGAGTTCCCTGCGCCTACGTCCGATTCCGAGGACGCAGTGGAAATGTCGCCGATGCTGAAGAAGAGCGACGACGATCCTTACCTGAAGCCTATCAACGTTCACGAACGCCGGGCGGAATTCGTCCGACAGATGAAGGCGATGAAGCACCAATCCGATGAGCAGAGGCCTGTCAGCAGCGATTCCGGATACGCGAACACTCCCAGAAACCTACGTCTGATCGACCTGAACGAGAAGGCCGCTAAGGATGACGAGAAATCAGGTAATGGACGTTCGTCGCCTAAGAAGGATTTCGCGATAATCAGCACGCAGGATAATTACGTAAACATGCCGAGGCAGAAGAGCGATTTGAAACAGGACATGCCGGACGGATTTAGTAACCCTAGCTACGTGATGACGACGAATCTTGAAAGGGTCTGAACCGGTGTAGAGGTTAGGATTCCACTATGGCTGACAGAATGTTTCTGTTTCAGGCGCAGTTGTAACGCGTGAACATACGTGAACATAAGTGGAATTTAAACGAAACTGGAACGATTCATTGTTGTACTAATTTACCTGTTCCAGACTGTGGAAATGTTCTGTGTGAATATGAGGGTGTATGTGTAACAACGAACTGGTTACTTAATTCTGTGTCGCGTGTACCTTGGATTTTGAACATGTTTTTTATATGTTGCTCGAAGTTGGGTGTGCCATGACAAAAGTTTAGGATCGTGAACGCCGTCAATGTACACGGTGATTCATTTTTTTTTAATGAGCTTACGACGTCTTTTTCGTAGGATTAATTCATTGAGATTATACAATTAAACAACTGGAGTGAACAGATATAGTGNTAAAATAAAAAGTATGCAAATTAGGTGCATTGGGTGTCTTAAACTTTTGGCAGAGACTTTATGGCTCATACAACCTTGACTAATCTTCATGCTGTTTACTTATTGTTAGAAGTAGCTTCCTTTAATTCTGCAATTATTTTAACTATAATTCTGCAATTATTTTAACTATAATTCTGCAATTATTTTAATTATAACTTTGAGAATGTGCATTGCTTCGGAACGATCGATCACGCGGAACAGATGCAAGTTATTACTGACACTGTGCATGGGGTTGTGGTGTTAACGACGGTCTCGTTTCTGTCTTCTGTCCACACGACAGGATAAAATACGTGGCATTGTCGTTTTCTCGCAGTCTTAGCGAAAATTCGGCCACCGAACAGACCTCCACTATGGATTCCCAAGGAGTCAACATGTCGCCGGATGGTTACCTAAGCAATAATTCCAGCCAGCCGGAGTGGAGGTCTAATTATCGTGGCGATTACAAGGATTATAACTTGAAACCTATTTGTACTCAGGATTTATTATCATGGGCGTTTCAAGTCGCACGTGGGATGGAGTATCTCAGTCAAAGAAAGGTGAACTTTCAAGCAAAAGATATC
>NW_017174763.1:0-361 GCF_001652005.2 Ceratina calcarata | reverse complement strand
GAAGTGGAGATATTATAAATTCTCTTATGTTTGTTAGGTATTGCATGGTGATTTAGCTGCAAGAAATATATTACTGGCTGAGGATAACGTGGTGAAGATTTGTGATTTCGGACTGGCTAGGACTATGTACAAAGACAATAATTACAAGAAGAAGAGCGACGGTTTGTTGCCTATAAAGTGGATGGCGATCGAGTCGATTAGGGATAGAATTTTTTCCACCCAATCGGACATCTGGTCGTTCGGCGTAGTTCTCTGGGAATTCTTTACTTTGGCTGAAACACCGTATCCGGGAATGGAAGCTGATAAACAGTATCAAAAATTGATTGAAGGATACAGAATGGAAAAACCAGAATATGCCACC
>NW_017174762.1:30741-32510 GCF_001652005.2 Ceratina calcarata | reverse complement strand
CCGTGAATATCCTGTATACTGTACAAGTATTTACATCCAGTTACTATAATATTTAAAATTTTCTATTTTATTTTTGTTTTACTACATATAATAATTTATAACTCTCTATTATAACTTTAATATTATATTGTAATATAACGTTCCCTGTAGAGATAAGATTTTATACGAAATGAACTGAAATATTTTGTCTGTTTTGCAACCCAATTTTCACTACGAATAGCGCGCAACGAATTAAAAGCAGAACTTCAGTCGCTCTAAATCGGAATGCTTTTGGTTCCGCACCTGAGTCCCCCGTTGATTCTGATGATATCCTGTTTCCGGCACGACAGAAAGGCGAGAATATCGTTAACCGAGAAATTAATGGAACAGCGGATAAGCATCAGAGCGTGTAAGGCCGCGTGAGGATGGTTACGGACGGAATGAGGAGGGAGGAAGATGAGAGAAGCAAGGGGTAGCAATAGGGGTTGAATAGGTGGGTGTAGGCGTGCATCGATATGTACGGGCGGAAATCGATTTCTCCCGCGAGAGATTTTCCCATTCGCACGTGAAACGCATGGAAACAGACCGGCACCGAAAGGAGGCTCAGTAATTAAATGCATGCGTGCAAATTCTCGACAATTGTCAGACACGAACTGCGGTGAATTTTCTTATCAAACTAAGATTCATTTTTTTTCTCTAAATTAAGTCAGATTAGAATTGTTCGTCGCATGACCGAAAGCCTCGAGCGATAGTACAGTTAAATCATGTATGGACTATAATTATTTTATGGGAGTTAATTTGCAAACGAAAAGAGATTCAGTGAATACAATAAAATAGATAAATCAAATTGTAGGAATGCAATCTTTTATTTGACCAGAATTATAACGGAACTTGGACAATTTTCATTTCATTCTTTTAAAATAAATAAATAGTGTAATGAAAATCGCGATACGAAATTATGCTCCTAAAGTACAAAAATGGAAGCAAATAAACTTAAGCAAAGACATAATTAACCTGTCTACCTATTTATTTCTGTTTTCATATAGAAACAAGCATACATCCTTCAATAATCATTATCAAATTTCTACAAATAAAAGACGTTCTTTTATGTGTTTCGGTAACACAAGCGCCACTCACCATTTAGTTTTTCCTGAAAATGGCTTAAACACTGAATATATTTCAAACATGTTCTAGGGTTTGTCGTGTAAAATTAAACAATAACCTTAATACAACTCGGGCGGATGTCGAGGCTTCGGTGGTTCCTGCGATATTTCCATCGCCTTCCGTCCTTTCCGCGAGTACTTTTTCTTCTTCACTGGTTGCGTTCGTTCCGTACCGCGGCAGTTGCAATAACCGCGCCGCAGGACCAAAAGGAGACGCCACATTAATTTCAGCCAGACTTCAAAGCCTCCCTGGAAACGTATTGTGCACAGTCCCTGGTTCTCCATGCGTCTCGGATCTACTCTTTGTTAGCCTTCGCTTCCTTTTTACCTTCAACCCACCTTTTCTCTTCCTCTGCCAATCTCTATGTTCTCTTCTTCCCGTGCCGTATTGTCGAATGACACGGCGCAGCCCGATAAAAGCGAATTAATTGAGTGGAAGAGAAGTGGAAGAACCTAATATCCTTCGGTGACACGACGATATTTTGTATCAGCTTTTCGTTGCTAATGAAAGAGTGAACTTTGAAACAGGACCTCTCGTAATGCTGTTTTTTAATTAAGCAATTGCACCATTAAATTTAATCCTGATTCGTCTCTTATATCAATACGGTAACTATACTTACTTCAATA
>NW_017174762.1:29709-30249 GCF_001652005.2 Ceratina calcarata | reverse complement strand
TGAACAATTCAATAATTTCACTTGACAAATTCATTTATAAAGATTAATAAATTTTGCATGAACAGTGTGTGTTACATTTCATCCACGAATTATACTTATTGTTAGTATGTAAGATAACATCGAAGCTTGTCGTAAAATGAGCGGGTCATCTGAATGACGCGTTAGTACTCACTGTTGCAGACGGTGGTCGATGTCTGCCACAAGAAGAGGCAGTGCAAGTTTAATACCAGCCCGAAGATAGCTTTCCAAGGCGATCCGTGCCCTGGACTGCCGAAGTACATCGAAGTGGCTTACCAGTGCCGTCCATGTAAGTGTTATAACTACATATTCATTTATTCTTTTTATTCATTTTTATTCTAATAGCCTGTCCATCTTACATATATTGCATAATCATATAGTTCATATTCTTATTACCAATATTACAAGTAATATGAATTACTTCAACATATGGAGTTTTGTTTCAAATAATTCAATTAAATGAAAACATGCTTAATCATTTTTTAGCACTATGACAAACTTCAATATTTTGTCATTCTGGAT
>NW_017174762.1:25109-29080 GCF_001652005.2 Ceratina calcarata | reverse complement strand
GTATTTATTTATGAGATGATGTATGAAAAGTATTCAAAGTAATTTTTTAGAATATATTATTTTCAAGACATTCAGAAATCTAGAAAATTACCTAGATCTTCGATTGCGAAAACTTTGCTATATATAAAATCGCACATAAAAAGTGGCTGGATCAACGATTGATGTCAATTGAAAAAGCTGCGAGGAGAGGAAGGATCAACGAGCATGCGCGTTAACGGTAATTCGAGGTCTCTTTTCGAGATCGTTTTTCGTCGTGTCACTTATCGATGCTTCTTCACGAAGACGTCCGACATTAGCCCAGTTGAACACAAGAAATACCGATATCGATGTAGCTTCGGGAAGGATTCTTTGCCCGCGTTACAGAGAGTATCCGTGTTCGGTGAAAAATTCTAACTCCACGCGATTCCGTTGATGAACGTCGTTTGGAGCTCTGTTTTATCCCAGAGAGTATCTAGAAAGAAAAATAACGAAATGTGACAGTTCTTAATATGCTTGATTCTTAAATCCTGAGAAGTCTTTCAATACACGTTTGTTGAGTGGTTTTAGAAATTGTGAAAACCAGAAATAAACATTGTTTATTCCTACATTTTATGAAATCGCGAGATTCGTATCAAAATTTTGCTCGAATAATGAACATTTTGATTCATGATTATCTCGTTTCATTCAAGGTCCTTTCCCGGATAGGTATATGAAGATTATAGAGGTAAATCCCGTTATTTATCTTTCTCTTGAAATAGGAATTCGCCTAGCTCCGGTAAAGCCGTAATAACACAAAAGTAAGCAGAGATCCTATAATATCATGCTCCTGATACAATAAAGTTATATTTTTTCGCGTCGAGAACTTTTTAACGTTCGCACGGGACCAGGCAGATTAAAAGGAGCGTTCATTTGTTTTTACATTACGGATCATGAGAAATCGTTTCCCTTTATGATGTTTAATAAAGGACGAAATAATCATAACCAGGGAGCGCGAAAATAAAAACCTCTGGCTATAAAATTACTTTTCTCGGCACCGAAACTCGTACATTTGTGTTCGCAGAAATTCAATGTGACTCGTTCCCAGCGATTTCGTTCGAAATTCAAATAAACGTGAATTGTACCATATTATTTATTTTCTTAATTTAATTGAAATACGTAAATTTATCTCTTTTTCTCACTTATTGATATGAACAATTTTTTAACGATTTATTTTTGTTATGAGGAAAATATAGTTATATGAAAATATTTCATATTTTAAACAGTTTCACAATTAAAAATCTGTTCGTAGAATATTTTTTAATAAAATTTACGTGTACATTGAACGCGATTAAAATGAAAGCAGATAAAATTTAAGGATTACGTTACGTTCTACCTAATTGGACATAGTTTGAATTTTTATAGACGTTTATTGACTTCTTATTTTAACATACATGCCTCTGAGCGTGTGAAAGGGGATGAAATTCTGAGGCAAAAGTTTCTTTTCCACTTTTTCCTACAACTTAACGAAGTTATTAACGAAAAAAAGTTGACCGATAGTGTACCGCGTGCGACGGCCACTCATTGTCAGCGCGAGGCCCGGCCGCAACAGGTTGTTGATGCTGTGTATTGCAGGTGCACAGACCCACATGGCGCTCGTACGTCTACGTAACGTCGTTTAACTTGCAGTCACACGTGTTTACATCTTCACAATTTAAGATGATTCCTTTAATATTCCAGCATCCGAATAATATTATGAAATTAAATCATGTTCTGGTTTAGACTTTCAAAATGAAATCTGTATCTTTTTTTACCTATTAGATCGCCGCATACGTTTTGAAGAAAAAAATATTATGGTGTATGCGTGTTTATATTATAGCGCGTTCAGTTAATCGAAAATCAAGATAAAAATCAGGCAGCATGAAAATTCTTTTAATAATTGTCAATTGTTAATAGAAAACATGCACTCTCTCAAAATGAAGAATAGACGATCATTCATTCGTTTCTTTTAAACGCGTTATTATATTGAATCTTACAATGGACGCTTTCTACTTGGTTTTACAATCTCGCAGCGCTGATTATTTAATTTTTCCGGCTCTTTTGATTTCGTACTAAATCAGACGATTCCGGATCGATTCTCGCATCGTTCTGCAGGTGTCTTTTGAAGCGGAAATCTTTAAGTGTCACTCGAGCCGTGATACTCGACTAATAGAATTCAGAGGAATTCCAAGACAGATACCTCGGTGGAATTTTAATTTCAACGAGGAATCCCTTGCACCTCCTGATTAAATTGGAATTTCCCGAGTCTGACTGTGAGTTCGATTAGCGAGCACTGTTTCCGGATTCTTCAATATCGAATCGTTCTCGTCCTCTATGTTTCGCTTCATATTTCATTTAATGCTGAATTAAATATTATTTAATGATCGTTCTTATTTGTATCAAAATTGCATATACCGATAGTAAATAATTATCGTTCGACTACTATGTTTGAACAGTTTAATGTAGGCACATAATGGTTATACTCTTACGTTTTCCTCCCACGATAATTAACTCGAATTCCATTGGAGTAGCTTATTTAGAAGACGCGACTCGTCGCATCGCGACGCTACCCTACCTAAAGCACGACGTAACTTCCAATGTAGTTCAAAGGTAAACAAATCCTTTGTTCATAGTTAATGGTTTCGTTAGCGCCCAGCAACAATGCTTCCAAATACGTTGTACGTGCACGTAATGTTATCACGTGCATACTTGCCCCGCTCCTGTGACGTCTCCGTCCCGGGACTATTAAATCATTTCAAAGGACGTTTAATTGTGTCGCGTGTATTAATCAGACGACGCTAAGGAGGCAGGCTCGTGCGTATTAACTCGTCCTTTGTGCATCGTCAAAGAGTTTCTGATAGCATCCAAGCTTTAAACTGTTTGTCCAATTAACTTAGCACATTAGAGATATTGAACATTATTTAATGCATTGTTGGAGAAATGCTCCTTTGTACAGTAAAACTTTGGAGTGCGATCATAATCCCGGAAATGTACGTTTCTTGTTCGTACCTCAAAGCATTCGTATACCAAAGCGAATTTCTTCATAAGAAATAATAGAGACTCACATGACTCACCTTACAGATTAAGAATATTTATTCAGAAACGCTAAATACAAAATACGTTTTTAAAAAATGGTGGTTCCATTTAAATAAATGAAGATGACATATCTCTAAAAAAAAATGACATAGACAAAAATATTTTTGGTATCGTGTGAGCCCCATTGAACTATTCAATTTTATTCTCAAAACATTTGACGTATCTTTAAAAACAACAAAGAAATTTCAGGTGCAAATATTACGTGACTCACCCTGTATATAATGGAGGACATGATCTTGAATAATTATTTCGTTTGAAAAATTCACGGTTGGCTTTAGTTGCTATTTGCAAAAGAAGTTCGTCTCGTACGTGACAATGTGCACTGACGCACACAAACGTCGCTTATCTCGTATATAAAAAAACGTAGCTCGACAACAAAATGGGTGAGGGCAGCTGCTTTCTGCAAGTACGCTGCTGTGGAACGGTCGAACGGATCGATAAATCGGTTGGCTGTTTGTCGATCGCGTCGATCGAGATCCAATAACTCGAGTGTTCCGATGATGCGAGATAGATAGGACCGACAGCAGCGCGAACGAAAATCCGTGTTACGTGCCGTAAGAATGTAAATTGCTTTTGCCAGATTAATGTCACCGTGCTCAGCGTCGAATCGCCGTTTAATTAAATGAACGAGCAGAAGTGTTTTCGCCTGAACACAAGCCCGGCGTTAGATGGACACTGAATGATTATCATCAGGTTCAATCGTTCAACTAGAGACTAGATCGATCACTGGTTTTTGCGAAAAATCTATGCATAATTAAATTTCACGATTTAAGCTGCGATTAGAGGGAGACAATATTGAAAGCTTGTTAATAGGCCGGACAATGTACAATAATAGTATTATAAGAGCGTAATAAGATAAAGATGAAGTTAGAGTTAATATG
>NW_017174762.1:23168-25089 GCF_001652005.2 Ceratina calcarata | reverse complement strand
TTTCAAGCATGCACCAATAAGAATAGACAAATAATTGTTATGTTCTACTGAATGTCTTACCTAGTAGTAGATAGTATTATTTTCTTTATTAATTAGCTGTACAAATATGACTTTAAACACATGAATTTTGAAAAATTCTCCTGCTTTTACATCCATGCTTTTACCTATACATCAAACTTACGACTAGGGCACTGTGCTTCACGTCCATGACGATCCTCAGCCAGTAATGTTCTTGCAACCGTACTACAGCGTACGGTCAGTGGGAACAGGCTTTTATGGAGCATCCGTAATAGGACAAACGCGAGAACTCGAGATTCCATCGAAAGTGGGTCAATCGAAGAGGCAGCTGCTTGCTAAAAAAGCTTCGAACCCAGTCTATTGTCGATCGGAGTGCTCGGAACCGAGACAATTGCCTCTTGCACCCACGCCACGCTTTCGTGCCCTTTCTTCCTATCCTTCTTGCCAATTAAGGCTTCGGACTGGACGCTCCTTACTCGGCATTCCTCGTTCGATAAGAAACTTCCCTCTTTTTGCGAAATTTCACGGTCCATCGATACCAGCGCTCTTTGACGATTGTTACTGCCGCCGCACCCTTCGGCCATTTACAGTGGACCATTGCTCAAATGTTGCTTAACATGGTTCTAAAGATCCATCTCTCACCCTTATTCTCTTCTTTCTACAACTCATCTTTATTGAATTAAATTATTTAGCATAATTGTATAATTTTAATACGAATCACACGTAAATTTGAAGTCTTTCTCTTTTCTTCGTTAAAGATATAAAGTTCACTAATAAAACAATGTACCAAGTGATCTAATATTAATTAACTCATTTGCACAATTATAATATATTAGGAAGTTACAGATTTTTTAAATTTTTATATGTCTCATTTTGCAAAATTTATATTTTACATCATTGATAATAATTATGCTAGTGGCCGCGACGACAGTTTCTTGTAAAAAGTAATAATAGCCTAATTTCAAGGGTGAATTGACTTTTACACAACAATCGCTGGTAGCGAAATCGGAATGCTATTTGCAGCTGTCGTACCTTTTTTTCTGCGAACCCAATAGGGGCGTTTCCTTTGGTCGCAACAGAAGTTCAAACAGGCGGTGACGGGGAGACAAAAGCGGCGTAAATCGGCGAGCCAATGTCAATGAAGCAGGCCACAACACTCTGTCTCAAGCGTATAAGTACACTCGACGACTGTAGAAGAGCGTTGACGAAGTCGGTTCATTTCACGCGCGTTCAAAATTCTGCTTGCTTAGCAGCAACTTGCTAAACTACCTTTCCATCAAACAATGCTAATATACATCGAGTTACACAGAATGAATATTCATATATTCGAATTCGACACGTATGCTTATAATATTTGCGTATAAATAGCCGCATTCATTTATGGAATTAATCATACGTTAACCAAGTGAAATTTAACATTAATAAATCAAAACAATGTTACTTAATAAGAGAGAGGGTAATATCAGATTAATCGATTTTATTGCTAACAACATTGATTCGATAATTTCATCTTTCATTCCGTAATCAATGCACTGAATACCCTCCATATAATTATTAACAGCATTTGCATGGAGTTCGAAACTGGCATGTACCTTGAATGCCAATTATCCGAACATTAATCATGCATATGATAAATTGATCCTCCGACTACTTCGTCGATAGAAGTTCTCATACTTGAGACAGAAATAGCGTCACGTGCTTCGATCGAAGATGGTTTCTATACTTCAAAGTTGTCACGTGGATGATAGATAGTGGGAATATTATTGTCAGTTTAGACTAATTCCTAGCTTTCCTGAAAGTTCATGCTTTGCAGTACTTTGTTTCAGATCTGTTACTTGATAAGTCAGAATACAAGGAGATTCTAGTATTTTGCATATATCACGATTTTTTTAAATACTTATTT
>NW_017174762.1:20321-22147 GCF_001652005.2 Ceratina calcarata | reverse complement strand
CAGCTTTAGGAAGTTACAGATTTTTTAAATTTTTATATGTCTCATTTTGCAAAATTTATATTTTACATCATTGATAATAATTATGCTAGTGGCCGCGACGACAGTTTCTTGTAAAAAGTAATAATAGCCTAATTTCAAGGGTGAATTGACTTTTACACAACAATCGCTGGTAGCGAAATCGGAATGCTATTTGCAGCTGTCGTACCTTTTTTTCTGCGAACCCAATAGGGGCGTTTCCTTTGGTCGCAACAGAAGTTCAAACAGGCGGTGACGGGGAGACAAAAGCGGCGTAAATCGGCGAGCCAATGTCAATGAAGCAGGCCACAACACTCTGTCTCAAGCGTATAAGTACACTCGACGACTGTAGAAGAGCGTTGACGAAGTCGGTTCATTTCACGCGCGTTCAAAATTCTGCTTGCTTAGCAGCAACTTGCTAAACTACCTTTCCATCAAACAATGCTAATATACATCGAGTTACACAGAATGAATATTCATATATTCGAATTCGACACGTATGCTTATAATATTTGCGTATAAATAGCCGCATTCATTTATGGAATTAATCATACGTTAACCAAGTGAAATTTAACATTAATAAATCAAAACAATGTTACTTAATAAGAGAGAGGGTAATATCAGATTAATCGATTTTATTGCTAACAACATTGATTCGATAATTTCATCTTTCATTCCGTAATCAATGCACTGAATACCCTCCATATAATTATTAACAGCATTTGCATGGAGTTCGAAACTGGCATGTACCTTGAATGCCAATTATCCGAACATTAATCATGCATATGATAAATTGATCCTCCGACTACTTCGTCGATAGAAGTTCTCATACTTGAGACAGAAATAGCGTCACGTGCTTCGATCGAAGATGGTTTCTATACTTCAAAGTTGTCACGTGGATGATAGATAGTGGGAATATTATTGTCAGTTTAGACTAATTCCTAGCTTTCCTGAAAGTTCATGCTTTGCAGTACTTTGTTTCAGATCTGTTACTTGATAAGTCAGAATACAAGGAGATTCTAGTATTTTGCATATATCACGATTTTTTTAAATACTTATTTTATTTTCTGTATATCTGTTACGTTTATNCCTCATATTTTACAATCTACTCGAATTTTAATGTGAACTCTAGAAATCTTGTAAGCTTCGGTTTGCTAATTGCTTTTGAGCTGATATTCTTCCAACAAGATTCTTGGACAAACTCGTTGAGAATTCGTACTACGGGACGGTCTAATTACATTTCATACAAAAGTAAAATTTAAAAGGGAACACTGAATTTATTAGGAACTTTCTTCTTGTTCTAGACGAGTTCAGAAGTAAAGTTGCCTGCGAGAATGATGTCATCAATCTTGTATGCTACCCTGGACAAAGGGTAGCCATTTTCAGTGCATCGTTCGGCAGAACAGAATACGAATCGCTTCAATGTCCGCAACCTCACGATGTAAAGGAAGAAAGTAAGTAGACTATACATTTTCAAACATATTCTTATTCCTCTGTTACTTTTGTTGATTACAAATATTTCGAAATACCTACAATTTCATATGAATTTTGAAAAAACATGACTAGTCACATGTATCATGCGATTTTCTTGCTTTTTCATACTACATCAGAACATATAAAATATTCACCTAACGTTGAATATTTTTTTACTACTGCTATTAAGAAATATATCTCATTAGACAATCAAATATAACTCATAGAACCATAAATTCACAAAGGGAAGTAATAATCGGGAAGTTAGTCTGGTCATTAAATGTTTATGCGAGCGTAAACACTCATAAGCTGTTAAAACGAGTACGCATAAAATATAC
>NW_017174762.1:19427-19929 GCF_001652005.2 Ceratina calcarata | reverse complement strand
ATATAACTTTTTTATAAATTCTTAAAATAAGAATAAAATATTTTGATAAGTAATAAAAAATTGAACATACCAGAAAAAATATAGTCACGAAATGCAACAACCACACTAATAAATCTTTTTTAATATTTTTTTTATTCTTGACGTAATTTAATACTATTTATATTTGAAATTTATTATCTTTACTATATCTAGAATTGTATTATTAAATAATTATGCTAGTAAACTATGTCACATTCGTGTAACAAGTATTGGACTATATATTTTGTTAATAAATGTTTTATTGCATCTGTCGACAAAGCTTTTTAGAACGTATTGCGACCTTATTCAGTACTGGCTTCGTGAAACGACCCTTCGTTCGAATTAACTGCAGCTATGAATTTATTCATGATGTATTGATAGTATAAATAAATATTACAGGACAATTCGGAAGGCAATAAAAGAATATGAATAGTCGCGAGGCGTCTGACAGTTCTCCAATATACATATTGTTCGGCAACGTGTT
>NW_017174762.1:14470-18843 GCF_001652005.2 Ceratina calcarata | reverse complement strand
TAATTAAGAATATTAGAGTCAGCATTATTACATTAACTTATCATTATTTATTTGTCAATATTATTAAAATTTTAGAATGAAAACCAGAATTAATACACACTCTCTGTAATTGTTTCTCCCAAATTAATTATTCACTTCGGAATGAACAGTTTATTGAAGCACGTTACGAGCAATAATTCACATACTATACTAACATGTATGTTTTCATGACAATTAATAGAACTTCATTAAAGAAAACAATTAATTACGACAGTTACCAATTCAAAAGTTCAGAATGCAATTTCATTAAAATCTGACAATGAGGAAATTGTCAATCTGTGAACGATTCTCCAACGTATTGCCATTGCTAATGTATTACGTGTATCTCTGATATCGTCTTAGTTCCATCTATTTCTTGATCAAATCATCCTGTTCTACCATGCCGTTTGCTCAAAGGAACTTGTGGTGACAGTGACACACAGAAGTAGTTCTCGGTTCTGACACATTTCGAAGCTTCCTGCAGATTGTGCAAAGGACAATTATAGAAATCATAGTTGAATTCCATGAGATCTTCTATCATGCTTATACATTAAAAGACTGAATTTCTCAAGAATCTGTTTAATTAATTCTAAAACCAAGCTTAACTTCATTAATTCACATGCATTTTAATGATCAATAATGTCATACAAACGTTTGAAAGTATATCATTAAATTCAGATTTTCACAGATTTCATTTAAAAGTTTAAATAGGCAATGAGGTGTAATAGTATCGAAATAAAAATGTGAAAACTTATTAAAACCAGGAAATCATATTAAAATTAATGAAATGAGAATGAAGCGGCGTTTTCGCGTACAACGCGGAATTATTAATGAAGTTGACATTTCCATTAAAAGGCGATGAAGTAGTCATAGTCACATTTTAATTTTCCATTCAATTTTCATCTGACGAGCGATCAATGCAATTTCTGGCAAGCTGAGAGATTAGATTGCCTCTCTCCCTGTTATTTTTTTTGTGTTTCTACCTAGCGAGGCACCGAGGGAACATACTGAATGGATCAATTTTGTCTGGTTACAGCGTGTATGGCGTCGTACGCGACGGAGACCGTGATGAATCTGTGCCATGGGAAACGACGTTGCTCGGTGGTGGCAAACAGTTCAACGTTCGGTGAACCCTGCAGCCCGGAAAGCAGAACTTATCTGAAAGTTGTCTACACGTGCGGTGAGTCTAATTAACTTTACGAATGCGTTGACTCAATTACATTTGGCTTTCGAACTTAATCATTTAAAATATATCGAATTCGTATGATTTGACTGCTTCAAAGGCTTTTAAAATTCACAGATAGTATAATACTCCTAATATATCCAAAATTATTTATACATATTGTATACAGTATAATTTATAGCACAGAGTATAAAATTATAAAACCATATGATTTGTAAATATAATAGTAAAATGCAACATTCCACAAGTGATTAATAAGAATTCATATTCTATCTGTGGTTAGACTCTTCATATCAAAATCTACGCAACAAAAAAATTTTGTCTAATCCCAGAAATATCCCTTAGCCATGATAATTATCACATTATATCATTTTGATTAATCACAGATTGTTTTTAACACTAATTTGTTTATACATTTAATGGGTAATCGGACTTGCGAAGGAATTGATAAATGGACGTAATAACGCGGGCATCGGAAATATTCCGCTGAAATTTTGATATTTTTCATCTGCGATCAACGGACTGGAATATTTGTTTCCTGCGGAACGTCACTGTTTTCTGTGATCTTTTATAAAACGTTTCGCGGGAGGGGTAACTGTTCGTTGTTACGTAATAAATCATCACGTATTTTTAATCCATGAGTGAAAACGAGCCGGATGTATGAAAGCGGCCAATTTAATTTAAACCATGAACAAATACTCTCTCCATCAAACAATTTCACGTCTGATATGAGATGTGCTAATTGCTTGAGAGAGAAAAAGTTCTGTTTTCGCTACACAGTAAAATCACAGTGAAAAATAAGGGTTACGGCAATGCAAACAGGTTATTTTCAACCATTTTTAAATTGTTCCGAAAAGCTTGAAAACGATTGACACAGTTGGTTCACCGGATTATTTCCGTTAATGGCTTTTAACTCGGGATGGCTCGTTTCTGTTCTTAATGGGCAACCAACCCAGATGAAAGCACTGACTCATCGTCACCAGCCATTGTTTGAATCGGTGACGAATGAATAACGTTCAGCTATATATTTTATTCAATGTCTCCGTCAATTTTTCATACCCTTCAAGTCCTAAGATTTACCGATTTTCCGATAAGTTGGATGAAAAATGTTCCTTTTAACGCTTTGAAATAGACGTTTCATTTAGATAATTTTACACAATAATTGTCAATTTTAAAGCAACGCAAGCTGAACCTCCGACGCTATTTTTTATTCACCATCCGAGTACGAGATTGTAGGTGAATATGATATAAATTGTGAATCTTGATGGCAGATTCGGTAATGAATAGCATTCGGGGAGAGAATGGAATATTTGAAACGCTTGCGACGAAACGATTTTGTGGAATGTTAATTTATTATTGTTCATTATTTCACTCGTGCACCAGGATTCGTATTTCATTGTTCATTATTCGGACGTTATGAGCACGAATTATTATTTAAAATTCAGCAATTTCGTACGCATTTTTGCTTTCGAATAAAAGAGTAACCTGAAATTAAAATCTCAATTAAGACACTAATTTAGATTTTAACAAAATTATTTTTACAATTATTACATCAATTACATGGAAGAGTATAAAACAGAGATGCCATAAATAAAATATTAGAAAAAAACATTATGATTCTCGTATTCTATAATAAATGAAAAACCACAATTTAGAAATTTAATTTGTCTTAATTTTAATGCCTCTGGGCAAATGACTCGTCACATTGTCAGTAATATAATATATTTCTGCGCAAATGACTCGTTTTCTTCTAGGCAATATAATATTACGCTCCAATTAAGGACACCCTTTTCACGTACAAAATATTAAAACACGATTCGCGAACGAGCGTAGCTCGCAACTTAAATTAAGTATACTTAGGACACCGTGAATAATCTTAAAAAAGATCGTTGAAAATCCTGGAAAAAGGAAAACAGGAAATTTCCACCGTTCTGACTTTCAAATCCCATTAAACTCCGACGAACAACGGGGACGGAATCATACTATGTAAAGAAAATCTTCTGGCAACCGTCGAAAACTCGCTTCTCATTTCAATCCCTTGCGAGTACCTATACCTACCCTCGTGCCTTGTGACTCCCCTGCCTATGCTGGCGCAGCGGACAGGAGACTATCCCTGGGAAACTGAACAAAAGAAGTTGGGCGGTGTAGCCGCTTTATAAAAAGCTGGTTTGAAGGGTAATTTGATAATCTCGATGACACGTCGCGAAGCGTAAAATTTTCGAAAACGGCCCGCTATCTAACCAGGAGCCACTAACGGCACCCCCGACGGTCCATCCAACCGTTGCGTTCCCGTGAAAGATTCCGGAATAATGATACCCGCCTCGGCTTTTAACGAGCATCCGCGCACGTTCGACCAAAAATTCGCTCGGGCATCAAGCGCAGTAGCTACGTATATCTATACCGCGAGCCACGCCGCGTACAATAATAACGAGCCGAGCAGCTTGTAACGCAAAGTTATTTCATTGTGCACGCGACACTAGAAGAAATGGGATCTCCTCCGCTTTTATATCCCGCTCTCTTTTGCTTGCTTTTTCTTCGTAACTGGGTTGAGAACTGGTCCGGATTCAGTCGCGGACACTTTTAATGGTACTCGTCCGTCGCGCAACATTGTCGCGCGATAACGACCGACTGCTCGCATTGTAGCTGGAGTTTACGGCAGCACCGCACCCCCGCGGAATCGCCGGATTCCAGGCCGACGCGACGGCAAAACGAGGCTCGTTAGGCTGTTTCTACTTTGCTTCCGATTTTTCTTCATTTCCATGTAGCTTTCAGTGCAGATGTATTAGACTATTTGAATTTAAATATTGACAATAAGTAGACGTGACGATTATGATGAAAATGCAGTTATTTATGTAAATCTGTAAACGTTCGGTCTTTCAATTAATTCCTTTTACATTTACAAATTATCAGGAGTCAGGATATTAAATTATTACAATATGAATATAATAAAATTTATTAGTTTTTTTAGAAGGCAGATGGATCACTAATACTAAATAATGTATAACAAAAATTTCAAGAAAATTAAGATTGATAGCAACAGTGAGAAAAAAAAGTGAAGGTAATTTTTTTTCAATTCTTTTCATCTGGGCTTGCAATGAAAATTTCAACAACACGTTTTGAATATTTATATCAGTTAAGGACATGCTGAAAACGTTACAGAAATCTGTCAGTT
>NW_017174762.1:0-14245 GCF_001652005.2 Ceratina calcarata | reverse complement strand
AATTAATTCATATAAATCTGCAAAATTTGTTTTTCAATAAAAGCCAATAAAGAAAACTTTGATATAATTCTAAAAAAGTTATTCAGTTTTAAAGAGTGTTGGTTCAATTCTGTCCTTCATTGTATTTCACATCTCACAATCATATCGCTTTCCAAACGGACTATTCAACTAATTTTGTAATAAAATTGTTTTATTGGTTTATACAGAACCCAAGAAAAATATTGTATTTTCTATAACAATAAATGCAAGACTTCATTCTATAAAGAATAGCAGGGAGCAAATATAAAGCAATAAATAGAGAGAGAGCATTAAGATAAAGTGGAGGTAATGTGGGATTGAGGGACGAACGGGCGATTGCATGCCGGAATCGGGAATAAAGAGGAATGAACGGACATAAAGGAAGAACGAAACGTATGAAACTCGTTGAGCCGTGAGACTCGATGCAAATACCCGCTCGTTATTATGCAAATAATGCTTGTAACATTGCTATACCATAAAATGCAATTCGTTTAATATAAATGTAAATATAGGGCACAAAATGGTTGGTTAAACAGCGGAATTCGTTGAATAGAAACCGCCGCCGCCGCCGACGGCGAAAGAAATGTAAATGAAATAAACTTGAAACTAATTCTATTTTCTCTGAACGTGCCTTTTCCTGCTTTTCTATAGGAACACCTATGGAAGTATAGTCTACATATGTGTATGTGTAACAGACGTTGAATACGTAATTTAACTTAATACATGATTCTATGTCGTAATTCCATTGTAATTGAATGCAGAGCATGTTATGGAATTTCTGATTCTATTTCAAGACTTCCAATTCATGTTGAAGTTAAATCATGATCCAATATGGAAACGAAAGTCCACTTATATACTTGATATAATTTAAAAACATTTCAATTTGCTGGTTTGCATATATGTAGATAACAGGTATACATGAAATGAAAATACGGTCCTCTAAATTCGTTTATGAATAAAAGATTGATGAAATTATTTTCATCAAAAACGCTTCGTCTTAACAAATTTCTTCTTTACCCGAGCAACTCATCATTAGATTTAGAATACAGGTCACTCTTGCTAGATATACAAGTTTAACAAACAATTTGCTTACATGCTTTAGAATATATGTAGGACTACNCCAAAGTGATTCGTCGTTTTTGATCGTTGAAAAATTATTACAGAAAATTATTACAAGAATTACATACTTTAATACATAATTATAGCATAATTTACATTGTTATATTCATGCTTGTAATGAAATAAAATTCACTTCCTAATTTATTAAATTTTCATTGATTGCATTATATCAAAAACTCGCATTTTTTTTAACAATTATTCATCTTTGTTTTCTATATATATATAAATATGATTTTCTACAATCTTTTGTTGAAGACGATATCATGGAGATTAATACTTGTGTATTGTTAGCTGATTTCTTCTATCTGTCAATATAGAAAGTATGAGCAGTAAGAAGAGTGTACCCGTAACATTGCCGATACTTTTGCTACGATACGTTCACATCAAGTTTTGTATAAGTTATTTACATCCATCGTTTCATTCGCCCAAGGCAAGGTAAATACGGTAACGCATCCAGAGAAAACTGTTACGGATGTTCCGGACCTAATGTAAAGAAGCGCGAAATGTTAAACGCATATCGTTGATCCAACATTGCATATCAAGAATTACGAACTCCTGTTTCGCAATTATAATTTAAATTAACTGCAAACTACATAGTAATATGTATGCAATGAGAAATCAGTAAAAATAGGCTACGGAATGGCGTCAGTACGTATAAATTCACCAGTATTCATCCAACTCGATTATCGTACGCGTCAATATGAGCCGATAATGCAATCAAATTCTGACGGGAATGAGCGTATCAATCACTGATAAAGGAAAAAATCATACGTCAATCGATAGCTTGGGGATAATTACTAAACAGAGAGATAATCCGCTGATCTTGCAAGAAATCTTGATGCTTTTTAATCATTAAATTTGCTTGATACAAATAATCTGATATGAATATTACTGTACGATTACTAGATTTTGTAAGACAGGCTTCTTCTAAATAGAAACAAAGAGAAACTGTTATACTGTACTTAACTGTATATAATNGTTTTTAAGAAGAATGAGTTAAGTTTCTTAAAAAGATACATTAAGAAAATGATGTAAGACGTAAAATGTAGAATGTAAAATGACGCAGCTAGTTTAAAATTCGTGTTGGTTATCGCGCAGCGTGTCGCGATGAAATCAAACGTGATTCCTATTCCAAAGACACGGCGACTACGACGCTCAGGTTGCAAAGCGTTTTACGCGGATGCTCCCTTCTTCGTGTCGCCACCGACGTTAGACCATTCACCCGGAATAATTACAGGGTGATCTCAAAGTCTAATTGGATCTGCATGAACTATCAGCGTACATCAAAGTAGCTTGCGATGTAACACGAGGTAGTTTGACACCGTGCCTCGATCTTATTAAACAGGTGGCCGCCACTATTATTTGGTAAGAATACAACGAGCTTAGATCCTAATCATTATCTCCAGTATTAATTCATACGTGCGAATAAAATGAAGTTCGACAAAAGTTTTAAAATAAAATAGTTTGTATTTACTGAGGAGAGGAAGCGAGAATGAGACAGAGAGAGAGAGATACTTAAATGTTAAGAAATGTTCTATTTTTTTTCTGTATTTATATACTGGATTCAACTTAAACGTGAGTTAATTAATTTATACGTAAAATATGAAAGAATTAAATATCTTACATTGAGGGAAGGATGTATTTTATACTTTTCTTGAGTTGAAATCCCAGATTAAGTAAATGACGAATATTTACTTGAACTAAATACATGTACAGCACATCCTTGTACAACTTGGTGTTCCGTTGGATTGAAAATTCAAGCGAATCGGGTGACGAACTATGTAAAATGTCTCGTGTACGAATATAATCGTGAATATACATAGTTCGCGGAACCCCAGCAGAATTTAATGTATGAAGGGTAAGTTTATTCGAGAATCGGGAACCTGCCGCGCAAGGCAGCGCCGTAGCAGCATGCCGCCTCCTTTTCCACTTCATTTGTCCTCGTTAAATTTTCTCGATGACGTGTCCCGAGGAAGCGAAGCGTCGACGAAAATGGGAGAATAAGCGAAAGAAGAGAGATAAAAAGAAGAAGCCGAGATGACAGCGGGAAGAAAAATGGCACGAGTCAGACCTATCAGAGAAGTGTCTTCAATTTCTTATGGATTATCCGATCGATGCTATTTTTCAACACGAAGCTCGCTGACTTTTCTGTTTCATAAGCCGTTGAAATATATTTCCTCTCCCTAATTATTGTTTATTATGTTCTATTTCTATATCATTCCTCCTTCGCGTAACGTATATTGCATCCTTTTAATGACAGAGCATGCATTTTAAATTTTCACAATATATGTCGATAAAAAACGATACAACTTTTTCTGTCCAAGCGAGTAGCATGTAATCTAAAGCACCGGAAATTAGTATTTACTATCATATCGTTTTAAAGAAATATCCTCACTCTCAAAAAAATCTTCATGTTCATAGAAGTATTTGATAAAATCTTCATTAGCTTTTCCTGAAATCGTTGTTACACAATGAATTAATTGTTCGAGATATACGACAGAAATAAAATACCTCGAACGGCGAGGGGAAGACCAGAACCAGTGCAAATAGCGCGGAACGAACATGAAGCGGAAACGGACAATGTCTTTCGTGATTTCGAAATCCTGTGTTTCGTTGGACAGCCGTCCTGTTCTGTTATCACGGCTAGTAAACACGAAGAAATTACGGTCAACTGTGATACTCGGCCTCGTCTTTTATTCGGAAAGCCAGAAAACTTTTCTTCCAACCCGAGTTCCTTCGCTCTGTCGCGTGCCGCAATATTTTGTCCCCTCACTTCCTTATTTTACACTTTTGTTCACCGCACGAGAACACAAATTGTCGCTCAGGAATACACAGTGCTTACAATTGACGGAAATGAAACTTGAATAAAATTACGTACACAGTAATGCATAAGAGTTGCGTAACACTTTTCGGTCATGAATGCAATTTTAATAATACATAGCGATTAAGAGAACTGTTAGATTCCTGTAGATTAAAATAGTATTCGAAATTAAAAGCTTAATCTAAATTGCATTTCCAAACAAGACATCGCTGGGGTTGTGGTAATTAAATTGATTGATACACAATTATGGAAAGAGTAAACAAATTACTCACTCTCGTATATTTCATTATCCAAAGTGATTCGTCGTTTTTGATCGTTGAAAAATTATTACAGAAAATTATTACAAGAATTACATACTTGAATACATAATTATAGCATAATTTACATTGTTATATTCATGCTTGTAATGAAATAAAATTCACTTCCTAATTTATTAAATTTTCATTGATTGCATTATATCAAAAACTCGCATTTTTTTTAACAATTATTCATCTTTGTTTTCTATATATATATAAATATGATTTTCTACAATCTTTTGTTGAAGACGATATCATGGAGATTAATACTTGTGTATTGTTAGCTGATTTCTTCTATCTGTCAATATAGAAAGTATGAGCAGTAAGGAGAGTGTACCCGTAACATTGCCGATACTTTTGCTACGATACGTTCACATCAAGTTTTGTATAAGTTATTTACATCCATCGTTTCATTCGCCCAAGGCAAGGTAAATACGGTAACGCATCCAGAGAAAACTGTTACGGATGTTCCGGACCTAATGTAAAGAAGCGCGAAATGTTAAACGCATATCGTTGATCCAACATTGCATATCAAGAATTACGAACTCCTGTTTCGCAATTATAATTTAAATTAACTGCAAACTACATAGTAATATGTATGCAATGAGAAATCAGTAAAAATAGGCTACGGAATGGCGTCAGTACGTATAAATTCACCAGTATTCATCCAACTCGATTATCGTACGCGTCAATATGAGCCGATAATGCAATCAAATTCTGACGGGAATGAGCGTATCAATCACTGATAAAGGAAAAAATCATACGTCAATCGATAGCTTGGGGATAATTACTAAACAGAGAGATAATCCGCTGATCTTGCAAGAAATCTTGATGCTTTTTAATCATTAAATTTGCTTGATACAAATAATCTGATATGAATATTACTGTACGATTACTAGATTTTGTAAGACAGGCTTCTTCTAAATAGAAACAAAGAGAAACTGTTATACTGTACTTAACTGTATATAATTGTATGTAACCAAAAGTAGCATTACAAGAGTAGCATTAAAAAAATTATTGTCTGGCAAAAGATTCTAAGTTTTTGAAAGTATTATTTTGTAATGGAACGTGATTGGTTCATTCTTTGACGGTTATTTTTTCCACATACTTCTCGATTTGTTATTTGTGGAAAATTAGTAATTTTTCTGGGTCGTTTTAACCGATTTTTATAAGCAAACATAGGATGACATATGCGTCGGATAAAAAAGCTGTTTGTGAAAGCTACTTGAAGGATCTCGTGTCCCGATTTCGGGACTGCTTTTTGGCATGGAGTAGACGCAAGAAAAATCTTTTCCACGTGCCTCGTTCTCGTTTCATTTTATTTTTTCTTCCCATGCGGATAAACCTTTTTTCCGTATTCACATCAGCACTTCTTGTCGAGCTTATTTCGAGTCCTAACTTCCTCTTCTACATTTTATTCACAACAGTATTGTGGAGTCCAATAAAGAAAATAAGTCTCTCTCAGTTCTTCATAATTAAATTATTCCACTCCGTAAATACATCTCTTCATAATGTGAACAAAATTCTATTTTCACATTATTTCTAATCATCTTTAGCTTAATATAGAAGTATGATAATCAAGAGATTATAAATGAATATAATTAATGATCGCGTGAATGAGTGACAAAATTTTTTAATGAAAACATAAAGATACTGTTTGGTTTCAATATAGCAAAGATAACAAGTTCAGAAATGGTACCTGATTGAAGAAAACAGTGAAATCAGTTTAATGCAGGTGGACTCCTATCCAGTTTTTCCGATTTCCATTTTAAAAAGTAGATTACGCAGCACACTGTTGTCTCATGAAACATTGATGAATTAATCTACTTCACGGATCGACCAGACGTTCTGGTTTTCAATCTTTGCAGTGGACTCTCAAAAGCTTAATTTTTTCCATACTGAATAAGATTATCCTGGTGGACAGGGTTGTTCTTAAATCCACGTAAGATAACTAAGTAAACTGAAGAAGGGAAATTAGATCAAATTAATTATTCTTTAAATTTTGAGCTACTTATGGCTGAATCTTACGGTTAAATTAATTAACTACTTTACTGTTGACAATGATAATGAACTATTACAAAGTCTTCAAACAGAAAAGCAATATTTTTAAGGAAAGTATATTCAATGAATTACAAATTATATTTATTAAAAAGTTGTAATAATATTTCTCTTATATCATTCCATTGGAATGTTTGAATAGTTTCTGGAATTGTTTAATTTTCTTTTACTACATGTTGCGAAATCAATCGAACAGAATTATTATTTATATCTTCTTATTGTACAGCCATCACATCTTACAAATAGAACAGTTATATTGAATTTCCCTGCGCTCACAAGTCTCGTGTTACTGTATTAGAACAGTACGGCAACTAGTCATTGTCATTGCGGTATCGTGTGCGTTAATTACAGATATTGTTCCACAACGTGAGCCAATTTACAAGGATTAGAAGTGTTTGCTTGTTAATTGTGCAGAAACAATGCTTCAATTTTGCGTAGTGCAGATAAAAGCCCTATTATCCAATTCGAAACGTAACACATTCGAATTCAATAATACTAATATTTGGAGATACAGGAAATGTAATAAAATTAATCGAGGTAACTTGGATCCAATTGAATTTAAAGTTTATCTTGCTGATAAATAGAATAACTGGAATATTGATATTATTATAAGAATAATAGGAAGGATAGCAGAGTATGAAAAACATTTTTCCTTAATTTGAAAATGTACTTCCCAATTAATATAAGTCGATGAGGCACAATTGATTGCAAGATCCCACTTTGAAGATACACGTAAAGATCATATACTTATCTAGGAATCACACAATGGATCAACAAACATTTATATATGATACTGATACTGATATTGATATTTGCAATTTTCGGGAAGGATGCATACCTACTTCCAAGCACCGTTTGTCTATGAAAGCCATTTGTCAATGTTGGCTAAACTCAAATTAATATTTCAGACAAATTCTCTTTGTTGGTCCATTTCAAGCTTTGAATCACTGTTACCCCACGTGCATAGCTAATATCAATGGAAGGAGTTGAATCACACTAGAAGGCATATATGATGAACTCAGATGTGAATTTGAAAGTTGGTTCTAATTAAACCGTCGGTTTTATGCATTTATAGAAAAATTTGATGTGTCGAAGATGTAAAGAATGCATGTAATGCGCGAGAATATATGTGAGATGTACACATTACTATTATGTAAATTAATTCATGAAAGACGTATTACGAGCGTTTATTTAAGTACACATATCTATATCGTGGAAAACTTTATTATAAGTACCAAGGCTAATATAAACAAAATATTTAGCATGTACTTATGAATAAAAATTATTTTTCATTCTTTAGGTCTTCAAAGTAAATAAAACTTCGCTATCTAAAAATAATTTTTTACATATAAATCCACAGTTGATTTATTAAAACATGTCTACGTTAATAGAGTAACGCACTGCTTAATAATGGCGTATCTTATATCAACAGGAATTGTCTGTATGTATTAGAAATCTCAAGTACGACAGATTTTTGCTACATTTTGCAGAATAATATATAACATCTAAAACGAGGTGCTGCTTGGTCTTCGTCAAAGTTGCTCTGCTGTACAATAATGGTCGGATGATCATGCAGAATTCGAGCTTCCCTATTCATGATTGTTTATGGCCGCTAATTAGTATTGTATCAACGACAAAGCGTTGTTAGAATAACGTAAATTCACCGGGTTAACGATAATACCGAAACTAGCTCGTGGCGCTTTTCTACCTTCCCCTTTGCAGCGTGCACCACGACGAGATTATTGCGCGGTTCTAACAAAAGGGACTGGTATTTCCTTCAGTGGCTAGCCGAATAATTTATCTGCTTGGCCTAATCTAAGTAATCTAATTTGTTTATTTCTACGTCTTGAATTCCACTTTCGTTGATGAACACTAATTCATTTAAGCGGAAATCAAGACATTATCTTGGAATAAGATTTTATTCGAGGTTCATTACATTTAGGAAGAAAATCTGGCAAGGTTCGAATGAGTAGAAAGAAATTAACACCTTCATATTTCATTGATTATATTTTATCAGTTTACCGACTGGATGGATTAAAGATTTGATCATTATATTATATAGACATTGGATGTGAAGCCCCATTAAAGTTTACGAAAACAAATAAAACGTATTTAAAAGCATTAAAATGTAATATAATTCGCGAGTCGTGCTGAATCGCATGGATTAAATTAAACTGAATAGATGCGCATATTCCGCTCGATTAAACGTTTTAAAATATTTAACATGTCTTCGCAATCGCGTAGGTATGTAAATGGACGCGCTTTATATTCCGTACGGGAAATAATAAAACGAACGACCGAGTTTCGCTCGAAAGCCGGCTTATCCGATATCGTCATTGTACAACGCAACGGGCAAAATTTTTGGCACTCCCTATGACAAACTCTTTGCTTTCTACGCGGGGAACGGAACCGGATTCCAGCAATCATGCGACTAACAGCGGAACGTTCGTTCGGTTCTCGGCTGAATAATCCAGGTCATGCGGAATAATTTTCGGGCGAATCGAGTGAGCCAAGTAAACTGAGAACGTGCGATTGAATGTAAGGAAATCAGCGAACTGAATTTTAGATTTAGGCAACTTATCCGCGCTTTCCGTGTATCGCATGTTCCGAGAAACGAACATTCCATTCCTGTCGTGCAAAAAAATTGACCGATTTGTACCAATTAATGTTTGCAATTATTAATTTATCTCGGTTTCTAAGTTTTAATATGCATACGTCAATTATATGCTTTAAGTACAATACATAATTAGGAATACAAGAAGTTTTTCAATATGACGCTTGCTAATCAGGTTTCATACTTTTCTTTAAACGCGAATACATAGTCTAATCTCGCGACCGGTTTGATGTTTAATGTGCGATGTGAGGCGATTTGATTCTATTATGGTGAAAAATATCAAATGCGTACGAAATTATGTACGTATATTATCCATATATGTATTATGTATGTATCCATATATATATACACGTATATTTCTAGTAAATAACTCCTGAAGATATTGTTTAAAACGCTTCTTTGAAACTACGGAAAACGAAGAATTCTCGATAGATTTATTTTACTACAACTGACTTATTTCATTGTCTTTTATCATAAAGTCATGCAAAAAGTAAAGAAAGTGAAACTCGAGAAGTTGCCAATGTCTTATTATAAGCTATTATCCGAACTGACAGAAAATCTATACAACTTAAGCTGAAACGCAATTATGCCGTTATGAAATACACGTGAAAAGTAATTGTTTCACGTCACCTCCTTCTTCGATTCGCTCGATATTTAGCTGGAAAGAACGTTTGACTTTTTTCAACGTCGATATTAATTCGACGTCCATTTTCGACTCGTCTTTTTCGCTGCATACCGAACAGATCATCGCGATCAATAGATAGATAATGATCGAATAAGATACCTTGGCATGCGTCACAGTTCCTTTGAAATTTATTGCACGAGCCGTCGAGCGTCGTTGAATATTTTAGAATGGTAGGTCAGAGGATGACATACAATATCGCGTCAGGTTCGATTGGATATTTTTCAAGCACTCGTGAGAGATTGAATGAAATCCGTATTCAATATCAAGATTGTCTTTATAGCTTCAGGATATTATTCCGAAACATACCTCTTTCCAATTGAATGAAAAATCGGTGGAGCGAAACCACAATTGGAAATTTCATCTTCAGGTATTTCTTAATCACCGAGATATTAATGAAATAATGAAAAACTGCACTATGATGCGGTATGTATAATTTAAATGATTTTCCTATATGGATTACTGAAAACAAATTGAACCCCTTTACTGGCAGACATATTACCTATGTATGTGGCACATGCGAAGGATGCAACATCGTATCTGTGTAGGACTGATACATTGCCCCGATGGCAATAAAAGGGTTAAAGAATACATTAACCCAGAAAAGAGTAAGAGAATTATGTTTGTGTATTGTTAGAGCATAAGATATGGAGTCAGAGTTCTTTCTTGTGACAATACCTATATTATGCGAACTACCACTTTGTTCTGGTCAGTTCACCGCTATGGAACGAATGGGTTATGCAGAGAACGCTGGACTGTGTAAATATTTGCTCGTCGCGGAGATACACGGGGTCGAGTGCTATTGCTACCAGCGAAATTTTTGCTTTCATGCACCGGGCATTCGTACGTCACAGGTTATCGCTCCATTTCTATTCTTTTTTCTTTTTCCATTTAGAATTTCGACCGAAATATTTTCGTACACAACGAAATGTCTGTACAACCGCGCCTAATGAAATACTGCCGGTGAAAAAAAAAAAAAGCGGGGAATTTTACAAACGACAAGTGGAGATAAAATGGAAATTGCGACGAGGATAATTTTGTACGAAATTATGTTTTACGGAGTTTACACATTTTTCAAACTGTACGTGAAAATCAGAAATTGTAAAAAGTTCATTTTATTCGTGGTGTTTGTACAAATATATTATTCTACTGTCTCGCTTAGTCTGTTTTTTTATGAAAGAATTTTATTTTCTATCCTTGTGAACCTCTTGAAATCCACGAACATAATAATTATTATTGCTTCTCGTATTGAATCCATTATTACTTAACTTCTGAACAAAAAAGATGGCTTTTAATGGCGAAATATGAATTGGAGTATTCATTATATCTTAATAGTGCAATTAAATTTCGTAAATGTATATACTATACTATAATTTCTTATATGTATATTCTTATATTTCAACATAATTAATCATATTGAAAGTGGAACGAAAAAGAGAGCGGTGCTTGTTTCTGCTTGGAAGAATCGGAAAAGAGGAGCTATAGGTCTTGGACTTTCTTCTCGTTGTTCGGAAAAAGCACTCGATATACGGAGCGAACGCATTACTCGAAGAATAGTGGCGAAAAGTATTATCGAGAAAGCGAATTCGAGAGGTCGAGCAGACCGGACAAGACCGGAGACCGGGGCAGAGCCAGAGCCATAGGAGAGTTCGGTATTCATAGGAGGGAAGAGCCAACCAGCCTAACCTGTCCCTCCTTTCGGCCGTGCGATAAATTCGCCTCTGTTGACGCGGGAATTGAATTTCGTGTAGCGTAGCCGAGGGCCACGGCAGAAAGTCAAACGAATTTTTCGTTCTGCGAGGATGCATCGAATAGATTTCGATAAAACGCGGCCAGACCTTCAAACCCTAATTCCCGAGTATAGGAAATTTCGGTAATGGCTCTTATAACATGCTTGAAAAATCGTTTTAGACTATTCGCTGTTCGCAAATCAACGTCTGTTCAAATTTTAGTTTACATGATAAATTCTTTTTGTACACTATTGGCATTTCAATTTTATAGTGAGAAAATTTCAATCTTGGTTCCAAACTTCGTTTTGAGACACTATGGCCGGTATAGAGAGTCGTTGCTTATTCTTAACATTGTCTTAAGCATTTGCTATCCCTGTTTATCCCATATTTCCAGTCCCTGTCTTGTACAGGAAACAGGGACTTAATAAATATAAGCTACGACTCTGAATACCGACCTATGTTTCTTTTGAAAAATGCAGATGGCGAAATAGAAACAAGAAGGTACCATTGCAAATTGTTACTTTACATGTAATAGGAGATGTAGATTATATTATATACAACTGTATATATGTATGTTATATCTGGGATGGGTGAACGATACTGTAATACAGTGAATAGAATTTTAAGCAGTGCGGCGGTAACAGAATCCAATCATAATCATGATTGGGTCAGAGATATAAATTACTAATAATTAACTTGGACCCTTAATCGGTTCGCAGCTGTGGATTCGTGCGTTCGATATAATCTCGCTATATTAATCCCTGGTGACGATAATCGGTGTCATTACGCACGATCGATCGAATCTTCAATTATCACCCGTTTCTCCTTGCTCTGTACTTAATACTGGCAGAACATCTGTTTAATACTGCAGCTAACGAGGTTACTAATCTTGTAACATGCTAATTATTGGAAGTTTCGGTGATTGTAAAATTCAATACGGTCCAGGCGTATATAATTAATCAAGTAATATATTAAAAAGTAATTTCATGTATACGTAGTATTTGTATGAGAATCAAAGAACTCCTACAACAATATTTGAATATGAAAAAGGAAATTGAACTTCGCAAATTGACAAACAATGCGCAATGTCAAAACGCTTTTTATTCGTTTTATCTTATTTCTCACGGTTTCACCGAAGTTGTCCGCGAGTCATCGCCAGTTCGTTGTTGAAAAAGGAAGGAAAAGGAAAACAACAGCAACGTGCTCTCGGGAGAGATGATTGCTCGCTCTCAGACATAAATCTCTCGGCTGGTTTCTGCCTCAGCGTTTGGCCCGTTTTTCACGGTTTGTTTGATAGCTAGTCGTCTCGAAAGCGCACTCGACACGCGAGCGCGACAGTATTCTTCAATTTAATTGCCGTACCGTCGGCTCGCTAATTATCCCCGCTCCGTTTATATCCTGTAAGTAAGTATCGCCTCGGCGATCTTTAGCGAGAAGAACGCGTGTATGCTCCGGCCAAGACTCGTTCAGGTTTTTCGCTATGTAATTTCTACTTCCGAATACTGCAGTTCATTTCTTTCTGGGAACAAGAGGGGAACGTAATCATGTTTACCTACTCCTTTCAGCTCTTCAAGAATTCCTCGCCTGTTTCTGTTCTTCTTTGGAAAAATACAATGACGTTGGTCATACACTTAGATTTGATAAAATCCTGTTAAAAAATCATAAAAAATCAAGTATCATTCATTTAAGTTTTTTAAATTCACTTTTCTGAAAAACCGAGTAAAAAGAAGTTATTCTTTTTTCCGAATTACTTTTGCATGTAAAATCACGATCTTTGAGAAATCCTGTACATTATTTCTAATTCACAAGTCCCAAGTAAGATTCATGGTTTCTTCTCTTGATCTGGATTTTTATGAATGACATGATGAATATTATTTAAGTTATTTACGTTAACCCAGTAATAAATCAACATTTATTTGATTAATTGTGTGATTGCCTGGTTTCAACATTCGTATGAGTTAAGTCTCAATGTGCTTCCCAGACATGATAGTTGACACGATATTCATATTCGTACTCGATGTTCGCTGGAAGGTTCAGGGTAGAGGCGGGGAGCAAAGTGAACTTGGGCGATCAGTTACGTGGTTTATAGCACAATTTCCTGTCGCGAGATCCCTTTACCGGATGGATGAAAAGGCCGGCAATGATTCGCTTACAGCGGCAGCTCGTTTAAGTTCGCTCATCCTCTTTCCCTTTCGCGATGCCTGTACTCTACGCTATGAGATGGGTGCAAAGTGTTTGCGACAAATCGACCGTGTCCCCGTGTGTCTCAGATCGCCTGCGTGCGTGTGCCGCGTGCACGCGTGATCGCCACCCCGCCGTAGCGTCCTCGCCGTCGTATTTCGTGCACATGGTTGAACAATGCACGGTCCAGGCGTCTATGCGCTGATCAAAGTGTCCGGGAAACGTGTCCACACCGATAGTATCGATGTCTGTGTAGCGAATAGTTTACGCCATAGGCGTCACACAAAAATGCCTGCTCTTATTTTTTTATGCCCATTAAAAAAAATCGTAGGCTTGGCAAAAAACATTTCTTTTTTGTAGTTATTAATATCTATAAAGAGTAAGGAGGCTTCTGAACATGAACTGAAAATCATTTCATTGACATTATTCCGACATCATCGATATTGCTTCTCTCTTGATGTTCTCGAATATTTTAGCCGTAAGAAAAATTTAAATCTCCTCTTGAATTCGACTTTCCAAGTCGAAAGTAATTTAATCAAGATTCAATCACGATAAGTAAACGTTACTGATAAAATTGTAGCTACCTGGTGGGTGTCGCAATTTCTCTGCGATTGGATTCCGAGTACTACATTATTCGTTTTTCTATTTAAATACGATATATGATCAATTTTTGTTGGACGAAGAATTGTTGAGTTATTAACAAAATATTATCTATTTTTATAGTAA
>NW_017174761.1:0-202 GCF_001652005.2 Ceratina calcarata | reverse complement strand
GCTTTGACACCGATCGACGTCCGGGACATCGCGCGTACGCGGGAGCCGATGCCGTCGACGATGAATCTACCCATTCGATCTTTTGGGTTTCTCAGGTTAACCCCTGAACGGTTTCACGTACTCTTGAACTCTCACTCTCTTGTACTCTTGTATGAACAACACATGAATTCTGCTTCAAAACACGTGAAGAAGATGTACTTCA
>NW_017174760.1:0-202 GCF_001652005.2 Ceratina calcarata | reverse complement strand
GCGGACTTGTTCAAACTCGTTGAACCATGAGCACACGCGAAAGGGGTAGCTAGAGTGGCGAACTCCCTAGACATCAGTTTTGGCTAGTGGAGCCAAGCGGCCACATTGGAGTTCATCGTGGCGCCATCTAGCGTTCACGGCTGCGAACCCGCAGCAATATTGGAGCCAAGCACTGACGCTTTTGACAAGAAATTTCGATTTT
>NW_017174759.1:0-202 GCF_001652005.2 Ceratina calcarata | reverse complement strand
TTGTCGGATTTATTAAATAAACGATCTTTCCTTCTTGTCGATATTCCTTTACCATGTCCTAGTTATTTGTTTGTTTTACTACCTTTATTCGGGGTTTCGTTTTTTATTTTTATTAGGTTATATTTGTCTGCTTATGCTTGTGTATTCTAATTTGTGTGCGTCGGTTTGCAATGCGAACGCGGTGTAAGCTTTCCTTTATTCT
>NW_017174758.1:0-202 GCF_001652005.2 Ceratina calcarata | reverse complement strand
TGGATACGCTGTCTCACCTCGCTGAGAATATTCGTGTGAGTTTAGACTTAGATTTTTCCCGCGACTTCGCTGTGTGAATCGGAGTAGCAATTCTCTTCGAATAAGAGTTGACCATTTATAAAGAACTTTGTACGAGTACTCAAGAATATAGACAATTTGTAAACATTCTTAAATTCGTTTCAAGTTTCTTTTTGCATATCCT
>NW_017174757.1:0-202 GCF_001652005.2 Ceratina calcarata | reverse complement strand
TACGTTTTCTCTGTTCAAGTGGTACACGATTGTGTTTGAACATGTTTGTACTTGCAAGATTTAGTTGCTTTGTAAGAATTATATTTATCTTGTGACGGATTTGAAAAATTCTGTTAAACTAGTGAATGTCGTTCGTAGAACAATCAATGAGTGTATTACATTACTAAGAATTATACAAAATCACGAAATTCTATCGTTATTA
>NW_017174756.1:0-202 GCF_001652005.2 Ceratina calcarata | reverse complement strand
TCAAAGTAAATTTATTCGTTCGCAATAGTAATTTATAATATTGTAGTAACAACTATAAATACAACTTTTATTCGTCGGAGAGCGACTTATTTGACTGGATTAAAACCTCGGATAGATCTTAAAAAAGTTTCCATTCAATATAATCAGCCGAAAATTTAGGTGCGGTTCGACAGTTAAACTCGCGTCTATATTAAAAAAATAT
>NW_017174755.1:0-202 GCF_001652005.2 Ceratina calcarata | reverse complement strand
GATCGACTTGCTCGGGAATGTGAATATCGAAATGAATTGTTACCATTGTCATCGTCCGTCCGACAATACATGCATGAACATATATAATAAACATTCATCATTATTATTCCTCCAAAAAACACGTATACGTATACTTTCTCACGTTACCCTTACCTCTGACAATTGTCCCCGGTACGTCCTACATGCTCCTCTGTTAATCGAA
>NW_017174754.1:0-202 GCF_001652005.2 Ceratina calcarata | reverse complement strand
CGATTCTAATTTAGATTCGATCTCCATGTTAAATTGGAATTGAATTGAAGTTTTGTTGTAATAAAATTATAGTAACTTCTAATTTTAAATCAAACAATTACAGACAATATCCTATTAGTGTCATTGCAGAAGAGTTCAGAATCACAGAGAATTACTTTTAAATTCCATTAGCCGTGGAGTTATTTGTAACGCCGGATTAAAT
>NW_017174753.1:0-202 GCF_001652005.2 Ceratina calcarata | reverse complement strand
CAAAGACCAGATCCCGCGCCGCGTATCACTTCCCATGTGGCACGCGTGCCGAGCGGTCGTATTTGTTTTGGCTCTTCTTTCTCCGTGTCCTTCGCAGGACAGCGTGAGAAAGTGTTCACAGTTAACGGTTTCTACCGAATATTCGACTCATTTTTAAATATTTTATTCATTCATTTTATCAATTATGTGATCATTTCTAATC
>NW_017174752.1:0-202 GCF_001652005.2 Ceratina calcarata | reverse complement strand
GCGGAGGCGATAAACACAGGTATGGGCAAGGCGGCGGGTTAAAATCAGTTGGCAACCAGCGAAATTGTCGTAACGTTCGTATTTCGGTCTTGTCAATCAGCGTGCGCGATCGGGCCGCATCTCCCGTTTAAATTGATTGTGTGTACCTTAAATTCTCGGTTCATTGTTGATTTGTCATATCTATTTGCATAATAAATTGTTA
>NW_017174751.1:0-1087 GCF_001652005.2 Ceratina calcarata | reverse complement strand
GCGTTTCCTAATTTCGAGACAATTTCACTTTTCAATGAATCATTCGTGATAAACGACAAGTCAATAACATAGAAATAAATGAATACTCAATGCAAACTGTGACCAAACTTATGATCGATAAATTAAATTAGTAATTTATCATTACAAATGACTTGTTTCAATAGTTGAAACTAATACCGTTTTGATGGATCAACTGCAGTGCATCATGAATGTCATTGAGAAACTTCCTAGTACATAGAAGCAATACGTTTAGCTATTAACTACTAATTCGAAGAGTCGCTGAAGAATAATGAGTTGGAGTATGAATAGTCAAAGTGGCGTGAAACGAAAGAAGGATCTCTCAAATTAATATCGTTTGTCTTCGATGAGTAATCGATGTATCTTCAAAGATAAATAACCACGGCGCGTCATTGGCGTGGGCGAGGATAGCTAGTCGCCCGAGGTGGAAGGCGAGACTGAAACTCGAAAATGACGGAAAATACGAGCAGTGCATTAGGAAACATTTAATACCCTTAATCGTGGACTCTCGCTAACCAACTATGTACGATAATACATATACCTGAACCTGATCTTCGATGGGTCTGAGTGGAATTTTATAGGGGAAAAAAGGGAGTAAAAAATTTGACCACCAAACGTTCATCAATGGTGCTTTAAAATAATTTCTGACGACGAAATATGTAAAATAAAATGACGAAAATAAAGAAGTCGAATATTTTTAATTCCTTCCTATGATCATAAGAGATTCTTAATTAGATAAAATGAGAAACTGAAGCTGAAGAGATCAATGAAGAGAAATTCGTATGGGAACGTGCGTTAGAATCGAGAAGCGTTCGAATGGCGGAGGATGCGCGATCCGGCGTATCTGATGGGCTATCCAATCGCCGACAGAACGTCAAAACGGACGAAGATGAAGAAGAGCAGCGCGAAAATCGGCGACGTTAAAAAATACCGTGTAATCAGAAGGGGAGCAAGAGGGAAGAGGAACGAGAGGGAACGAGAGAGCGTGTAAAACCAAGCGAAGTGGTCGGTTGCCGCCCCATTAATTAACCGTCCCTCTCCCGCAGCCCCTTACCGTTCCATCAAGGGC
>NW_017174750.1:0-202 GCF_001652005.2 Ceratina calcarata | reverse complement strand
GTATTTCCGCCATTCCATTCCGTATGAGAATTTGCTTTGACCTCCGTTCTATTTGCGGATAAAAGATTCCTCCTCAAATCTGGAACGTAATATACATTATGTATTGTCACGTATCGTTCTTGTCTGCCAACAAATATCTTTTTAAGGCCTTTGGCTTCAAGTTTGTGATTTGATTGTTCTGCTGCCGTGTTAATTGGTTCTA
>NW_017174749.1:0-202 GCF_001652005.2 Ceratina calcarata | reverse complement strand
GTATTCATTTTGAAACGGAATGCCGATGCTTAGAAGAACATCGTGCGATTCCTGCGCGGTCGCAGTTAATCAGTTTGAATCCGTTTTTAGACGAGCAAGGAGTTCTGCGAGTCGGCGGACGACTGAAAAATGCGGTCATCGCATGGGAAACCAAGTTTCCGATAATCCTGCCGAAGCACGATGTGTCTACATCGATAATTCG
>NW_017174748.1:0-202 GCF_001652005.2 Ceratina calcarata | reverse complement strand
TTGCTGCTAGGCCGTCCGCGCTGACCTTTCGCCAACGGGGATTTCGTACTCACCTGCTCGGCGACCACCGTCGCTGCTGTATCCATGCGCCCTGATTGCGGTTGCACACTCCAGACGGCTGAACTCGTGCTCTCGGGTGCTTGCATTGTAGTAGCGGAGGTCTTGCTTCCTTTCCGCGGCGCCATTTCCTCGATGATCTTGT
>NW_017174747.1:0-202 GCF_001652005.2 Ceratina calcarata | reverse complement strand
AGCAACTGGTCCACTTTATGACCTTCTTCGCGCGCGGCTAAGAAGTTGATCGCCAGTGCTATTGAGGCCGAACTCGCGGTACCGCTTTCACAGTAGCCGATCCTCAACATAAGGATGATTGGCAGCGATGGTGCTAACGGGGTTTCTGTCTGAGCGCCATATTCAGAGGGCATCGGCGATGTCAGCGTCAAGTGCTTCAGGT
>NW_017174746.1:0-202 GCF_001652005.2 Ceratina calcarata | reverse complement strand
GGTAGGGTATAAAACGGATTGTTCTATGAATATTGAACAGATGAGCGTGCCGTTAAATTACCTGTTATACATGAGAACGTCAGGCTTCCAAAGTCGGTGAGGCGGGATCCTGAGGTCTCTCACTCCCCCGTAATCCGACGTGTTCCATCTCATGTTCACGTCATTCCACTCCTGTAATTGGAAAGAGTTTTCAATCATTCGG
>NW_017174745.1:0-202 GCF_001652005.2 Ceratina calcarata | reverse complement strand
TCTATGTAAAAGTCTTATATCTGAATCGAAATCTATTAACCCGTTGACTACTGATTGAAGCATGACTTCTGTTGCCGTCATTTCTAAACCGCACGGACGTTTCATTGGTACATATTTGCGGTCCTTCCCACGTGTGTTCGAAACACGATGCACCTCGAATACAAAGCATGAAATCATTACGAAGGAAATGTCCCAATTTCTG
>NW_017174744.1:0-202 GCF_001652005.2 Ceratina calcarata | reverse complement strand
TTTTCAATGGTATTTCATTTAATCGAACTGTCATTTATTTGTCGACAGATTTTTTGATTGATTCATCCCACGCACAATGGGAGTAATTGACAGAACCAAAAACGTTCATGGAACAGATGCTAATTTAATTAAAAGTTGATCGACGCTAAAAAATCACAGCGGATTTTAACTAAACGGTGTTACATTTTTCAATATTCAACTT
>NW_017174743.1:0-202 GCF_001652005.2 Ceratina calcarata | reverse complement strand
GCGTTCTACTTGGATTTGTTACAAATTGTGCTAACTTTGATACAGCATACATTATGTCCGGTCGCGTCGCTTGCGCTAAATATATTAGCGATCCAATCAGTTGCCTATACGGTATTTCTCTCATTCCGCTTTGTTCATACTCGCTGCCATCATCCTGACTCGATAATTTTACACCTGGTTCCATAGGCGTTTTAACACCTTT
>NW_017174742.1:0-202 GCF_001652005.2 Ceratina calcarata | reverse complement strand
TATCCCTCAGAATTCCGCTTACCAACTGGTCTTTCGGTTAGTTTCCGTTAAAATACACCTGTATCGAGGGTTCTCAAGATGCATCCATTCTTTTTTTATAGGTGTGTGGGATACAAGTCGACTTATAAGCGTTTAAGCCGAATTGTACCTTGAAAGGTCAAGTATATTCCCAAGTATCCCTCAGAATTCCGCTTACCAACTG
>NW_017174741.1:0-202 GCF_001652005.2 Ceratina calcarata | reverse complement strand
TGAGAAAGCACGAGTCCTGGAGCTCTATAGCAAACAAATAATTCAAGAGTTGACACAAAATTAGTAAATCTTATACCACAAATTTCCACTGATGGATCCGGAGATAGGATATTATCTATTTCTAAATATGCTAAGTTTTTACGAACAAGAATTATAATTCCTCCACCTCTAGCATGAACTCTGTCTTTTCTAAATGAAACAA
>NW_017174740.1:0-1087 GCF_001652005.2 Ceratina calcarata | reverse complement strand
TTTACACACTTACCGGGATTTTTGCGAAACGAAATTTGAGTACGAGCATACTCAGTACGACGCTGCTTACGCTTATTCAGAGGACGACGAGGTTGCGAAGGAAGATTAACTATCCGAGGGTTATAGGCTTGGGATAACGATGGAAAAATACTATGTATATAGGAACTGATCTCATTCAACAGGTCTAGAGAAGAGAGTGCTTCGACTCTGCTACAAATGCGATTAAGAGTGGCTATCTGGTAATCGCTTCTTCTTAACGGAGGTAACGAACGTAAATAAGAGCGTATTGCTGTCAGGGAACTGTCATCCTCCACCAACGACAAAGGAGGTTCGATAGGTGTTGACGAACTCAACTCCTCCACGAATCGTTGAACGGCAGACTTATATTCAGCTCTGCGACGTTGACCTTTAATACTCTCCAGCGACCTGTGAGGAAAAGCCGAAACCAAAAGCTGGTTAACAAATCGGTGACCCTCGAGAGTAAAGACAGCCTCCTGACGAGCAAGACGCAACGATTCCTCCTGAGTCCATCTGACTTTAGTAGAAGCCGGAGCGATCAGTTCGTCCCTCGCAACTGGATGGGCTCTCCTAATATGCACCCCAAGTCCGATCTTTGTGGGAAATGTGCGTCCGCAATCTGTGATAGGGCATGGGAAAGAGTTAGGCACGCTTGCAAGAGCGCCCGAAACATGAACCGTCTGAGAAACCGGGATAGAAGAAGTAGAGGAGGTAGAAGGAAGGGAAGAGATAGAAATAGCTGGAGCAGCAGAGCCAGTGGGCCCACTGCGTAAATTATAACCATCCGAGGCATTTTGATTTAAGTTTGGGCCAGCTAAAAAGAGGTCCGAGGGGGGAGGCAGCCCCCAGGGACCGCAGTCGTCACACTCCATTCAGCCATGCCTGTCATCAATGCGACAACAGACATGGGAACCGGCGGGTACCACGAGGAGGTAGGAGTGTGACTGGGACAGGAGAGGCTAAATGACCAAACGAGTGGTCTGTATTGCGCATCACTGTCCCTGTAACTATGACCCCCTTAAGAGAGTCATAGTTACTCCCGCCGTTTACCCGCGCTTTTTTGAATTTC
>NW_017174739.1:0-202 GCF_001652005.2 Ceratina calcarata | reverse complement strand
GTTACACTTAATGAAATGAAGAAAGTGAATATGAGTTAAGGAAATAACAATTACACTTGCAAGAGAGATTCCGCAAGTGTCGTCGCAAGGAAATCCCGAGGATTTCGACGCGCGAGCGATAAAATTGCCTTTTCGACACTTCAAGAGGTACCTGCAAGTGAACAGCGGGGGTCTGACCCGTACTTTTGGTCCTCGAGCTGCC
>NW_017174738.1:0-202 GCF_001652005.2 Ceratina calcarata | reverse complement strand
TTGCGAAGCATTCATTTTATAATACCATTTACATTGCATTTAAAATACTTTTTTTTATCATCGCAAATGAATAAGATGATTAGCTGACTAAATTAGCTGGACCATCCTGTATAATAAAGATTCAATGACACGCAAACAGGGGACTTTAAAAAAACTATATCAGTAATCTTGAATACAAAATATGTTTGCATTACAGGATGCA
>NW_017174737.1:0-202 GCF_001652005.2 Ceratina calcarata | reverse complement strand
CACCCCAGGATAGGTATTTTGGTCATTTGGTCAAGGATTGTGAAATAAAAATGCCTAGATTCAAGACCAGTCATTTATTAATTAGAATTTTGATGACATACATTAAATTATTGATGGATCGATGTACAATATGAGATACAGAAATTGTAATCTAGACTTTAGTATTTCGCTGAAGAATTGCACTTCGAAAATAGGGATTAGT
>NW_017174736.1:0-202 GCF_001652005.2 Ceratina calcarata | reverse complement strand
GGGTACGACAGGAAGCAGTTGTCGCCAGTCACCGCCAAGCAGCACAACTTTGCCGGCAAAATTCATTTCTCGCCGGCCGTCCAACGCTAGGACCTGATCCCGACAAATATTGTCGATAATGGAGAGGTACTCTTTGCGAAGCATCGTTACCTCATCCACGATCAGAAGTTGCGTTTTCGCTATACGCCGACCCAATGTGGAG
>NW_017174735.1:0-202 GCF_001652005.2 Ceratina calcarata | reverse complement strand
GCAATCGCATCGAGCGATTACAAAAACAATTCGAAACGTTTGAAGATGTTCAAGATCAATTAGCTGTCCTAAACGGAGCCGAAGAAGCAGATCGTGAACGCGAAGAAACGATCGAAGCCTTCGACAACGCGATCGCGGTCGCGAGCGCATTGCTTGAACGATTTGATCGAACTGCTAATCAAACGAACGCGCATCAACGAGT
>NW_017174734.1:0-202 GCF_001652005.2 Ceratina calcarata | reverse complement strand
AGAACTCAAGGTCAGAAAGCGGAGGGACCGCGCTACGACAAGACTCGTGTGCGTTCCCACACGAACACCGTAAAAGCGGAGGAATCTCCGGTAAACAAGTGTTCCTTTTGCCGCGCGTCTCATTGGCTTAATGAATGCGAGCAATTCAAGCTCTTGACGCCTAACGAGCGGTATCAACATGCAAAGAAGAGCCAACACTGTA
>NW_017174733.1:0-202 GCF_001652005.2 Ceratina calcarata | reverse complement strand
GCTAGGGATAGAACAGATAAAACCGCGGGCATCTCTAAGCGGTGGTCTCATCCTTGAAATACCGAAAAAGAATGAGGGTGGAGCGGCGGCGAATCTTGCCCAAAAAATCCGCGGCCTGTTCAACGCCGATGATTTGCGTGTATCTTACCCAATTAAATATAAAGAAATTCTCTTAACCAGACTAGACTGCTCGGTTTCCCAA
>NW_017174732.1:0-202 GCF_001652005.2 Ceratina calcarata | reverse complement strand
CCTTCAATTTCTTCCAAATTTTCGTTTTTGGCCAATAACTCCCAAACCGTTTGACATACGGAAAAATTGCATCAGACCTTTCTTGTAGAGGGTGCCGAGATCTACAATTCCTATATAAAACTTTTTCGCTAGCGTCAATAGTTAACAAGTAATTTGCAAAAAACTGTTTTTTTGTTTTTCGTCAATAACTCGTAAACTATTG
>NW_017174731.1:0-202 GCF_001652005.2 Ceratina calcarata | reverse complement strand
GTCTAGCACTATTAGTTTGAACATTACTATAATGCCATCGTAATTACATAACACAGGCTGTAATTCTATTTTTTTTTTTTAATTACAGTCTGTTTCACGATTAGGGCTGATACAATACCTCGTATTTACAAGAAAGCTATCTACAATGAGTGAAATTCTGTATTCCTGAAAAATGCTTATATGTCGATCTTGTCTCACCGAT
>NW_017174730.1:0-202 GCF_001652005.2 Ceratina calcarata | reverse complement strand
ATGGCAAGTAACCATTTCAAAAATCGATGAAGATCCGTGGGGATTACCTTATAAACGAATTACCAAAAAAGATAACTTACCAGGTATCCCACTAACTGAATATATCAGTCCTGACTTCCTCCATTGTATATTAAATACCTTATTCCCCTCTCCTCCATCAATAAAACAGAAAATCAATAACTTTATTTGGCGAGAAAAGTGG
>NW_017174729.1:0-1087 GCF_001652005.2 Ceratina calcarata | reverse complement strand
GTCGGGGGTTTGCGCGAGGGCGGAAGGGGGTGAAAGCAAGAAGGTGCAGCGGAGAAGGCGATCGATGCACCGTCCCGGCCATACGGCGGTGCCTGAGTCAGCCTTTCGCGAGCATTGGCCGCCGGTATTACGGCTGCGCTCGTCGCAGAAAAGCGGCAACCGAGGAGAGCGGATTGGGGCTGAACGGGCGGGTGCGCTCGGGGGAGAGAGAACAGGGCGAGGAAGACTTGAATCGTTTCCGCCAAACACAGCCTCTGCGAGTACCACCGGCTGGTTACCGCGGTAGAAGTGACGTTCCAAATGAATATCAACAAGCGCGCAGCCTCTGGATGAGATGAGAGAGGAAGCGGCACTGGGCCGCGAAGGGGGAAACGAATTTTATTTCCGCGGGCGTGGCGCGGATACATAACGTAGACAGTTTTTCCTTTCGTCTTTCCTTTATTCTTTCCTCGCTCGTTCCTCGCATTCTGTTTGTCAGCCTTGTCAATTGCCTGTACTTAACGCAGATTGAAATATTTAAAGGCTATTCCAACACTGTGTATTTAACATCGAATTTAATTAATATTTATTGTGATACAAGATGCATCATATATACGTAGTATACATACATACAATTGACAAACAACAGAAAATTAATAAAAATCTTTATTGTAATTGAATATTCCATAAAAATCGCACTGTTTTGTCAAAAAATATCTTCACACTTTTATTTCGAACAATAGAGGGTTGAATATCCTGTGTCGATACGTCGCGTAATATCTCTACACGATTTCCTTGTACATTTTTTGTGGCTGCATTCTCGTATAGTGGAAACGCCGAGGTAGCGCGGCGCGACGCAGCGTTCCGGGTTTTCATCGGTTTTGTTCGTCGCGGCGTGGGGTCGCGATCGAATTTCACGAGACGGTTGAATTGCACCCGCGGATATTCGGATATATCCGGACGTACCCGTGGGTGGTCGGCTGCAGCCCGGAACGTGACAGACAGCTCGGCTGCTAATTGCATCGGGATAACGCTCGGGAACGCCGCGCCGGGGAAAACGGTTCGATCTCCGCCTCTCTTTGCTCGTAGCAATTGGTCCACGAGGGGG
>NW_017174728.1:0-202 GCF_001652005.2 Ceratina calcarata | reverse complement strand
GGCACGTGGAACGAATGACGTCTCCCAGACGTCATTGTATGTCATGTGGTTAAACTGACACGTTTGACTCGTATTCGACGATGATTTCAATAATCATTTAGTATCATTTAGTTCAAATATTCATTAAAGTCATTTTCAATTATCTATTATTACAATTCTTCTACTCATTATATATTTCCATGTATATAAAATTGATAACCCG
>NW_017174727.1:0-202 GCF_001652005.2 Ceratina calcarata | reverse complement strand
TTAGTTTATACAATAAATGATAACTAAATTTTTTTTTTATTTATCCATTTTGATTTATTTTAACATTTTTGCCCTCTAGTCTAACGTAAAACTCACATCATCCCGATTTCCATGACCACGGTGAGAGGTACAAAATTTCGTTTGATAGTACAAATTAGTACTAATTCAGTACTAAATGTATCCGCTTCGATTTATTCATTTT
>NW_017174726.1:0-202 GCF_001652005.2 Ceratina calcarata | reverse complement strand
GGGGTACCCCTTCAGATTTTGCGAAATTTTCGTTTTTTGCCCATAACTCCTAAACGGATGGACTTACAGGGACATTTATAGGACCATTTTGTAGAGGACGACGAGATCTACAATTTTCATGTAAAAATGTTTCGCTAGCATCGATAATTAACGAGTTATTTGCAAAAAACTGTTTTTTCGTTTTTCGTTAATAACTCGTAAA
>NW_017174725.1:0-202 GCF_001652005.2 Ceratina calcarata | reverse complement strand
GCTCAATTTCGTTGTTACTAGTTGTACACAATACATAAAACACACTTACCACTTATCTTAAACTTAACACTAATCTCTTCCCATATGTTCTCCTTTTTGACAACATTCATGTAATCCCTAATTTGAGGGTTGTACAACGCGGGATACTTCCGCACAGCTTCGATAAATTGTTCAGTTTGCTGACTCATAACTAATTTCACTG
>NW_017174724.1:0-202 GCF_001652005.2 Ceratina calcarata | reverse complement strand
GGCTCTTCTATGTAAACTTGTGTAAGTGCGTATGTATACGCTGTGCGATGTATTACAGGGCCAAAGATTCTCAACCATTTGTTACTATTTAATATGTGTATGGCATCACTTAAAATGATTGAGACCAACTGAGCGGGACTATCGTCCTTAAGGAGGTTCAGGGGTATCATCGGGGGGCGTGAGGGACGCGAGGAGGTGCCTA
>NW_017174723.1:0-202 GCF_001652005.2 Ceratina calcarata | reverse complement strand
AGTGGGCTGCGTGCGAGTCGAGACGTGTCGTAGCAACGTAATTAGCAACGTAATTGTAAGGGTCTGTTTTTTTTTTAACATATGAGTCGAGTTGTGTCGATGGATGCGGTGCGGTGCGTGTTAATCGAGAAGATTCTTCCCGTGTAATTATTAGATATAGAGGTTCAGACATTTATAATTATTATATATGTATAGAGATTTA
>NW_017174722.1:0-202 GCF_001652005.2 Ceratina calcarata | reverse complement strand
CGGTCAGGAGTAATTCTGTCTTTCTGTTTCAGCATCTGTCTCCTCGTCCCGGGTCACCAGTGCCTGCCTCCGTTTCTCGCAGTGTGGTCAAGCCTGATTTATTCATGAGGTATGTCCTATTCATGAGGTATGTCTTTTTCATCTGTGTTTCCTATATCTTCTCGGGAAGTTTTCCCATTGAACTTTTTACGATAGGTGTTTT
>NW_017174721.1:0-202 GCF_001652005.2 Ceratina calcarata | reverse complement strand
AGACATCATCCGACCTATTACAGCACCAGAGCCAGCGGAACGGATTCACCCTGGATATATCACGACGACCTTCAAAACCTCGAATTTATAAGCAAGCAGAAGACGCATATTAAGGTCTAAAGCATGCATGGCCAAAGTTGTCGCCGAGCGACACGACCTCGCCGGGAGCCGGAGTGGGGCGGCAGTCCGAACGGTCAATAGT
>NW_017174720.1:0-202 GCF_001652005.2 Ceratina calcarata | reverse complement strand
GAATATTGTAAAAGAAAATGTAGTGTACGAAGGGAATAGTCTACAGAGTTTCACATGCATTTATTATTTAAATAGCGAGTGAACGTTTAATTGTTTAAATTGTGTGGTCAAGTTCTCGTTAACCCATGGGTGGCATTTCTTAAGTTGTGACTATTAACAGCTCTAATTTTACGCGAGAGGGTGTCAGGAATTACAATGATTA
>NW_017174719.1:0-202 GCF_001652005.2 Ceratina calcarata | reverse complement strand
CAAGCGGTTTGTAACGCCGTAATACCGAGTTCCTAAGAGAAGAAATTGATAGTTACCTTGGTGCGTCACGTGGTACGACGTGTCCATCGCAAGGCTCACTGCAGTTTCGTTCTGCGTCATCCAAGTGCAACCGAGGACGATACTCGAAGTGCATACAACATTTCGAGTTTCCCGAGGTATCGGTCGAAATACTCGAGCAAGT
>NW_017174718.1:0-1087 GCF_001652005.2 Ceratina calcarata | reverse complement strand
TTATAACATCTACGCGTGATTGCTTTTTATCCGAAGATATCTCGTGTAAACATTATCAATATATAATGTTTGTCCGAATGTTTGGTAGAAAAGTTTCTGGGCAAGTTGTAGACATACATTGTGTGCTAATCCTGTTTCTCTAATATCATCAGCTGATCTACCAGAGTAAATTTTCATTACTCATGTATATCCCTCGCTCGAGCACAATTTAAAAAGTTTGATCCCACATTTGTGTGCTTTATTTGGTACATATTGTTTGAAGATGAATCTTCCGCGCCATGGAATCAACGTTTCATCAATACGTTCTCCGGATATAACATGTTGACACATAACAATACGTTCTCCGGACGTGAATATTTTTTGATAGTTCCTTCCCAGTTTGTCGAAAAGTGCAAGTATTTTTCCTAATCGATCATTACAGGCAATGGACATATTATCGGCAAAATGAAAGTTATTCAGTAGTAACTCGAATTTGTTTCGTGACATAATAAAGAGAGAGTACGCGGTAACTGAAAATTATACAATGGGTTTTTCGACAAGAATTAGCTATAAATTTTACTTTTACAAGTCCCATTTATAAAATCAGCCCCAAGAATCTTTTTACTTCTTTGGGATTAGTTGGTGTCCACTTACGCATCCGTGAACATGGTCTTAACTCAGATTTATCTAATTTTTGTTGCGCATATCTATTTGTTTCTGATACAAGCATCACACATCACAGCTCAAACACATCATATGGCTTGATATCGCTAGGTAATTCTCTAATAAGGCTGTCTGTCTCGGGAAAAGAAAATGATTTCTGCCGATCACTAAATTCACTCCATTCACTAAATTCAATTGTATTTTTCTCGGTATCATCAGCTTTTTTTTCTTCATCAATAATCAATTCTTGTAAAATTTCGTCAATACTATCTTCATGATACTCAATATCACTACGACTACATTCATGAATATCCGAATAAGAATCAGGCGATTGAATTATATTTCTGTTTGAAGATTGAAATGGTGCATGGCTTAAGAGCATTGCTCGGACTGCAATTACTAACTTAATCCGTGTTTCGAGAATTCGATTACGAATTCTCGGAAA
>NW_017174717.1:0-202 GCF_001652005.2 Ceratina calcarata | reverse complement strand
TGCTGTCCTCATTGTCTGCATTAAATGCATTCGGACAATAATTGGTGCTCGATGTGTTCTTCCTCAGGAAATTATGTAAATACGTTGTTGCTGAGACAATGACAACAGAAGTTATAATTTAAAAACGCAACTAATAACTACTACGAGTTCTTTTCTTAAGGACAAACTTATGATCTAAAACTCAAGGAAAGGTTCAAAGAAA
>NW_017174716.1:0-202 GCF_001652005.2 Ceratina calcarata | reverse complement strand
ATCTATAAAATACGAGAATTAATTTTATATGGAGCAACAATTACACTGCACAATATTTATAATACCAGACACTTTAAATACTGAAACGATCTTACGGTCATTTGTATGTCACAACTTTTCTCGCACTTTTCGAGCTCTGCTTCTTGCGCTTGTGAACTGTCAAGTGTCTTCCGAGTAGCGTTCGACGGATTTTTAGAATCGT
>NW_017174715.1:0-202 GCF_001652005.2 Ceratina calcarata | reverse complement strand
GTATTTACGATACCTGATAAGTAGGGGTTTTTGACAAAGAAATAGTGCAATGAAAGTATAAATCATTCAAAATAACAATCATTTAGAAAATTTTGTCGTTTTAATAGGATTTATCCCAGTTTTTATCGAATATACTTGTCATAGTTTGAAATTAATACACGATACAAATACATATTTTCTAAATGAAATAAGACACTTAAAG
>NW_017174714.1:0-202 GCF_001652005.2 Ceratina calcarata | reverse complement strand
AATCCCATTTTCATTCTAAATTCCAGAAATTTAGTTGCCGACAAAGGTTTGGTCAAAACATCAGCAACCTGGCGCTCTGAACAGACAAACTCAAGTTTAATAACATTCTTCTCTATTTGCTCTCTAGAGAAATGATACTTGATATCTATATGTTTTGATCTCTTATGATTGCATGGATTATTAGCAATATTTATACAGCCGT
>NW_017174713.1:0-202 GCF_001652005.2 Ceratina calcarata | reverse complement strand
CCGAGTGCCGAGTTTCCGAACGGACAGCGAGAAAGACTAGTAATCTGTACATTGCTGGACCCATTTTTGTTGTTTTTACTTTTTTTATTTTTTACTAATTGATTACATTTTATTTTACCATTTTTACTAATTGATTACATTACAGGAAAACTTTATGCGTTTAGTCCTTTATTCGTCCACAATTATAAATATAATATTTGTT
>NW_017174712.1:0-202 GCF_001652005.2 Ceratina calcarata | reverse complement strand
GCTCCAGTGTCTTTTCACGTGCGATCGGGAAAACTCGATGCACCCATGGCCGTCGGAGAATTTTCAGTCGCACCGTCGTATCACCAGACTGGCCGATAAATTGCCGTTTCAATTTTTATCCAACGATTGAATCCGGACGACTGCTACGGGAAACAATGGGCGACGGCATTACCGGGGAACGGCGGGGATCAAATAATAAATT
>NW_017174711.1:0-202 GCF_001652005.2 Ceratina calcarata | reverse complement strand
CTATAAAGTAATAGTTACTAAATCTATTTTACATATTATAATTCTTAATTATTTAATTTATTTCAAATGCCAAATCTAATCGTAAGTCTACCTGCATTAATAATACTGTGTAATACAAAATTCTTTTTGCAATATTGACTTGATTTATTAATTTTATTACAGTGCCTTGGAAAATGAATTTTGCTAAAGTTGAAGATTCTTT
>NW_017174710.1:0-202 GCF_001652005.2 Ceratina calcarata | reverse complement strand
ATTATACATTTTAGTTCGAGGTAATCCAACAAAAAATAAAATAATTTTACAGGATGACGTGAAAAAAGTTTGGGAGGCTCTACTTTGGTTTCAGAATAATAATCCTTTGTATGAAAAGATTGTCCTTCTGTCTTGCTCGAAAGACTTTGTTACGTTCTGATACAGGGTCCTTGCCTTTATTTAAAGTGCTAAAGCACACCTT
>NW_017174709.1:0-202 GCF_001652005.2 Ceratina calcarata | reverse complement strand
GTTTTAATTACTATAATACTTAATAAGAGTTTGTCCTTTAAAATTCTCTTGTTGCTTAAAAATATCCTGTGTCGCATTTCATCAACCAATTCAGGCACTTTAAGTTTCTCATTTTGAGGAATTATTTTACTCTTGCAGCTCGTTTACATTTAGTCACGTCTGCTTGCATAAGTTTCATAGGTACCATTCAATTTCGTTGGTG
>NW_017174708.1:0-202 GCF_001652005.2 Ceratina calcarata | reverse complement strand
TCATAACTCCTAAACCCTTGGAGATACGGGAAAATTGCATACGACCTTTCTTGTAAAGGACGACGAAATCTACAATTTCTGTATAAAAAGCTGTCGCTAGCATTAATAGTTAACGAGTAATTTGCAAAAAACTGTTTTTTCGTTTTTTGCCAAATAATCATACGTAACTCGTTAAATATCGAAGTTAGAAGGAAAACAACTT
>NW_017174707.1:0-1087 GCF_001652005.2 Ceratina calcarata | reverse complement strand
GTAGTTGACGAGGTAGTTAACGGAGTCATTGACGGCGGCGTTGACAAGCCGGTAACCGCATCAGGCGTATGTTCATGAGTAACGTAAGCGGGGACAAAATACAGTAGTGGGGGTCAGCACGCGAAGAGAAAAGAGAAAAATCGCTCAATCTGGTAACGCTGGTTGGAATAGCAAATAGGGCCCAATGGGATTCAAAACACAGTCGGTAATCGCTCTTTTCGGTGGAAATCGCACCGAGGAAGTCGATAAATGGCGACTAGACAAGCTTACCGCGATGGGCAATAGATAAAGGTAGAATGCAAGCATTATCGATTTTATACCGGCTTCGATATTACTCCTGAAATGTACAGTAACTACCATTTTGTAAATGTATCACATACTTCTCGTCTTATTTCCTCTATTGTACATAAGTAGACGTATAAGGCGGGTTTCAACTCGTGAGTGCTCAGGGGGTCGTGGGGCCGAGGGAAATACGGCGGCACGCGGATGTGCAATGAGGGGGGACGCGCACGTGTGCGATCTCCAAAGTGTGCGGAGAGAGGGATCGCGAACGTACGTGGGCCCTAACGCGACTTACGGGGAAGAGGGGGTCATCGCGATCGTCAAAAAATCGCTGGTACTGCGAATTCTAATTGTGGTGTGCAGGGAAAAGCGAACGTACGCGGGCCCTAATGCGATTTTCGGGTAGAGAGGAGTCATCGCTGATATTGCGAATTCCTATTATAGTGTGCGGGAGAAGAGCAAAACGTACGCGGGCCCTAATGCGATTTTCGGGTCGAGAGGAGTCATCGCTGATATTGCGAATTCCTATTATAGTGTGCGGAAGAAGAGCAAAACGTACGCGGGCCCTATTGCTATTTACGGGGAAGAGGGGGTCATCGCGATCGCCAAAAAATCGCTGGTACTGCGAATTCTTATTGTGGTGTCCAGGGAAAAGCGAACGTACGTGGACCCTAATGCGATTGACAGGTAGAAGGGGGGGGGGTCATCGTTGATATTGCGAATTCTTATTATAGTGTGCGGGGGAAGAGCAAACGTACGCGGGCCCTAATACGATTTTTGGGTAGAGGGGACTCATCGCTGATTT
>NW_017174706.1:0-202 GCF_001652005.2 Ceratina calcarata | reverse complement strand
TGACGGAGCGATGTATAAAAATCATCCGGCCGTCTTGACGGAGCGATGTATAAAAGATCATCCGGCCGTCTTGCCTGACGGAGCGATGTATAAGAAAACATCCGGCCGTCTTGCCAGACGGAGCGATGTATAAAAGTATTGTTTTGTAAAGATGCCAGACACTCACATTCGTCATAAATTTTGCATATGATTAAAAATAACC